>NW_026860551.1:0-229640 GCF_026571515.1 Ruditapes philippinarum | reverse complement strand
AAACTTGATAAAGAAATACCGCCGAAGAATGCTACAGACAAAGTTTGGTAATCAACTGCATCAATTAAGTTCTGTAGAAAAAGATGTCTAAAGGTTTTTTTCTATTTTTTAGCCCCTAAAGACCCCTACAAGGGGCCAATCAAATAAATACGAGCAAACATAATAAAAGACTACACCAAGAATGGTACTGACAAAGTTTGGTGATCATCCATCTATTGGTTCTGTAGAAGAAGACATTTAAAGGTATTTCTATTTTAAGCTATAGCGGCCCTACAAGGGCCAATCAAATTAAATATGAGCAACTTGATAAAAGACTACCAAAATGCTACAGACAAAGTTTGGTGATCATCCAATCAATTGGTTCTGTAGAAGAAAATGTCTAAAGGTTTTCTATTTTAAGCCCTATTGACCCCTAAAAGGGGCCAATCAAATTAATATGAGCAAACTTGATAAAAGACTACCTAAGGATCCTAACAGACAAAGTTTGGTGATTCATCCATCAATTAGTTCTGTAGAAGAAGACGTTTAAAGGTATTTCTATTTTTAGCTGTAGCAGCCCTACAAGGGGCCAATCAAAATTAGTATGAGCAAACTTGATAAAAGACTAACCCAAGAATGCTACAGACAAAGTTTGGTGACCATCCATGCTATTGGTTCTGTAGAAGAAGATGTCTAAAGGTTTTTCTATTTTTAGCCCTAGTGACCCCTAAAAAGGGCCCAATCAAATTAATATGAGCAAACTTAATAAAAGACTACCTAAGGCTGCTACAGGACAAAGTTTGGTGATCATCCATCCATTAGTTCTGTAGTTAGAAGATGTTTAAAGGTTTCTATTTTTAGCTCTGCTGAACCCCTTAAAGGGGCCAATTGAATTGACATGAGCAAATTTAAGTGTGACTATCACAAGGATGCTACAGACCAAATTTTAGTTAAATCTGCCCAGCAGTTTCAGAGAAGAAGATTGATTGTTGACGCATGACGACGGAGCCGGACGCCGGAGTACCCCCCTTTGTTCCTGAGCCTTCGGCTCTGGTGAGCTAAAAAAAAGAAGACAATTTAAGTTCTTAATTGCAAATATAGAAAACTTTGGAAGGTAATGTTTCAAAGAACATTTTACACGTGAAAAAAGATTCACTCCCGAGAGAGACATAGATCCGACATGAGAACACATTAGTCAAAATATGTCCCTTCGTGTTTTCGCAATTTTCGCATTTTTGAGGCGAAGACGGCGAAAATATATTTTGATGGCGTTAATCAGCCACCATACATAATCCATTCAAGGCGAATTTCTCAAGCATGTCGAAAGGATGTCCGGAAATGTGTTAATATAAAACGCTGATATTTCGTGTGTTGATAAAAATACTGTTTAGATTCTATATGGTTTTGAAAAAAAAAACTGTTTCTATGTAACTTTTCACGGAAATGGGCTGTACAATGATTGCGTAAAAACAATAAAATGTCGGCTGTAGAAATCGAAAGGCATTTTGTCACGTGACTTTTGCCCATGCTACCGAAAACTACCCATCACAATATCACGGCGTTGAGACGCCGTGAAACAAGTAAAAAATTGCTGGGAAATGCAGCAATGTGATTGTCACGGCGAAAAAAAAAATACAAAAAAAACAGTTATAAGTATAATGTTAAGGTATCTCCAAATAGCATTGAGTTTAATTGACAGGTTAACTTGTTAAGAAGGTTTTTAAGTATTGTAATGTAACTTGTTACAAGAGCCATGCATATGTAGTAGAGCAGAATAATTTTATCATTCTTGTGTACTGCAAACCTCTTGAGTGAGATCTATCCACATATGAAGTTTCATGTTGATATCTCAAAGGCTTTTGTAGTTATGCTCTGGACGAAATTAAGTATGAAAAGTAACAAAGGGCAATACCTGAAAAATAATGCACGGTAGGTGTGTGCCGCACTCCTCCTCAATGAGATTTATCCACCTATGAAGTTTCACGTTTAATACCTCTAACACTGTTTGAGATAAGCTCCGGACAAAAAGTTTGAAAAAATAACAAAGGGCAATAACTCAAAAATTATAAAGGGATATCATTCTTGCGCACAAACATTCCCTCCTCAATAAGATCAATCCACAATGAAGTTTCATGTTGACATCTCAAAGACCTTTTGAGTTATGCTCCACTCAGTGAAAATTAAGTTTGAAAAAGTACAAAGGGCAATTAACTCAAAAACTATGAAGGATAGAGTCATCACTCTTTTGCACTGCAAACACCTCCTGAGTGAGATCTATCTACCTATGAAGATTTCATGTTGATATTTCAATGGCTTTTGTAGTTATGAAGTTGTAACCTCTAACAATTTTTTGAAATAAGCTCCGGACAAAAAGTATAGAAAAATAAACAGAGGGCCTATAACTCAAAAAATTATAATGGGTAAAGTTATCATTTTTGTGCACAACATTCCTCCTTAATAAAGATTTATCCACCTATGAAGTTTCATGTTGGACATTTCACAAAGCTTTTTTTAAGAAATATGCTCCACTCAGGTTGAAAAAATTTAGTATGAAAAATAAAAAGGGCAATAACTTCAAAAATATGAAGGGTAGAGTTAATCACCTCCTGAGTAAAAATCTATCCACCTATGATGGTTCATGTTATATCTCAAAGGCCTTTGCTAGTTATACCTGGGACAAAAATTAAGTATGAAAAATAAACAAAGGGCAATACTGAAAAACAATGCACGGTTTAGGTTATCATTCTTGCGTTGCTGCAATTCCTTCCTCAATGAGATCTATCCACCTATGAAGTTTCAAGTTTATTCCCTCTTACACTTTTGAAGAATAAGCTCCGGACAAAAAGTATGAAAAATAACAAATGTCAATAACTCAAAAATTATAAAGGGAGAGTTAACATTCTTGTGCACAACAATTCCTCCCTTAATAAGATATAATCCACCTATGAAGTTTCATATTGACATTTCAAAAGCTTTTTAGAGATATGCTCCACTCAGGTGAAAAATTTAGTATGAAAAAATAAAAAGGGCAATAACTCAAAAATTATGAAAGGGTAGAGTTATCACCTTATGCAATGAACACCTCCTGAGTGAGATCTATCTATATATGAAGTTTCAATGTTGATATCTCAAAGGCTTTTGTAGTTATACTCGGAACAAAAAAATTTTAGTAATGAAAAATAACAAAGGGCAATAACTGAAAAATAATGCACCGCTCGGTTATCACTCTTGTGTGCAGCACTCCTCCTCAATGAGGTCTATCCACCTATTGAAGTTTCAAGGTGTTACCTCTAACACTTTTTGAGATATGCTCCACTCAGGTGAAAAATTTAGTATGAAAAATAACAAAGGGCAATAACTCAAAAAATACATGTATGAAGGTAGATAGTTATCACCTCCTGAGTAAGATCTACCTAAATTTTTGAGTATGCTCCGGAACAAAAATATGAAAATAACAAAATATCAATAACAAAAAAATTATAATCAGTACATTATCATTCTTTCGCACAACATTCCTCCTCAACGAAGATCAAATCCACCGATGACGTTCATGTTGACATCTCAATGATTCTTTTAGTTATCTCCACTCAGGTGGAAAATAAAGTATGCAACAATTACAGTTAAGAGCAATTACTCAAAAAATATGAAGGGTAGAGTTATCATATTTTTTTGCACTGCACACCCTCCTGAAGTGAGATCTATCTATCCTTAAAGGCTTTTTTAGTTATGCTCTGGACAAAAATTGAGTTTTGAAAATAACAAAGGGCAATAACTGAAAAATTATGGTAAGGGTAGAATCATCATTATTGTGCACATTGCACTTCTCCTAAATATGATTTTTATCCGACCTATGAAGTTTCAAGTTGATACCTCAAATACTTTTAAGATATGTTTCGGACTAAAATAAGGACGGAAGGACAGACTGAAGGAAGGACAGGCGGAACGGAATACGGAGACTAATTTTTATATCCCCAACCGCCCTTTCGGCGGGGGGATAATTAAACCATTTTCCAGCTTATAGCAAAGGAAACTCAGAATTTTGCTCACAATAATGAGACATGAATTCCCTGTATGAATTCAGAAGACTTTGTGTAAAAGAGCTGATTTACGGACCAAATTAAGTTATTGTACAACCTGGATGGTAAAATTCCTTACTGTGAAACGCATATGGAAAACGAAGTCTCATTTTGGGAAAAAAAATGTTTTATTGCGCAAAAAAAATGAAAATTATTCAAAAAAGACAACAAGAAAAGCATTGATGCAAAGCATCAAAGGGCGACGCCAAAAGAATTTGACCTAAATACTTAACAAAAGATGTGTACTTTTAATAGCTGTACCATTTCATGTGACCTGGAGGCTAGGCCCAGTTTAAGTTGAAACTTAAACCAAAAGAATAGACACTGTCTTGCCAAATGCAAAGACAATTTATAGGTCAATTAACCAATCTTAAGATTTATTTTACCAGATACACACAAGGGATACCTGAGGGTCATCATCATATACTCAAATGCACGAGTATCGAACCTGGGAGAAGAAAATCTAATCATATTTTTTCTTCCCCAGGTCTGATATTTCTTGTTTACCTGTGCATATAATAAAGCTTAGTATTGCTTAGGGGTTGCAGACATGTCATTGACATATTTTAGACATAAAAGAGAACCTAAAAATGGAACCATCCAGGGGGACACCATAGGTACTCAGAGTAGAAGTAGAAGGAGTACCCAGCCACATCAACCAGCTGCTATCAGAGATAAAACTTGAACCATGTAAGAATGTCATTACAGGTATGGGCAGATGCTTGAATTCCATTAAGCAAGAAGAAAAAGAAAGATTCTTCTATGTGCAAGTATAGTGTGATCAACTGTATCAAATGCTTTTTTGTAGATCTGAACAGTATCATCATGCAATACTGCCTTTGTCCATTTCAAATTAAATGCACTTTATTAAATGAATAAACAATGTGCCAGTCGCAACCCACTTCTAAACCCTACTGAAACTGCTGACCAGACTCGCACACAATGGACTTTCAGAGAACCCCAACTGAGCTATTGGCCGGGTACACATTTTCTCTTAAGATGAAACAGTTCTAAACCACAACAAATATTTCTTCCACTATATTGATTAATGTCCTTGAATTTCTGATGTTAACAGAGCATAGTGATTAAACTCATGGTTATAATGCAGGCACAGGATGATAAAAACTTTTCAGCTTCACCCATAATCAAACCTGTGACCCACAGAATAATAACCTGAGCTATCTGGCCACTTACACATTTTCTCCCCTAAATAAGTGAAGAGTTCTAAACCATGACATATATTTAGATTTTCAAATTTAACAGATAAATAATTCCTTTTAATTAATAAAATAAGAAAAAAAACGCTTACATACTCATATAGTCTTAATTAAGATAACATTTATATACCATTGTATAATTATTTTTACTAAAATGGCTTAGACAGTTATTGGTTGTGCCATTATTTATAACAGGCCAATTTAAAAGTGAACATAACTGTGCTAATTCATGTACAATATCTATTTTTTGTAAAGATAAAAAACTAACCTTTTTTCTATGATAAGAAATTTTATGAAGACTGATTAGTATTTTGCATCATTCAGAGGGCTCCGGGCGAAAACATGAAAATTATGCAACCAACGAAACACTTCGTGGTAGATTGTATTTTCATGTTTTCATCTGGCGCCTGGTTACTTTTTGTACTTTGTTGGTTTTCATGTGGCACATTAAAACACCCACTATAAAATTTAGTGTACAAATTTATTCAAGGCAAGTAACAATCTACTCCTATGAAAAAGTATGTTGTCGGGTTGACTCAGGAGACCTGGAGATTGAGACCGGTGTCCCTCCATTACAAATCAGATAAGGCAGAAGCTGTCCATTTCAAACTATGCACATGTTAGAAAAAAATAGAATGTAACTATTCAGAATATGATTTGTTTTGAGACTTTTATCAATTATATTGCTGGATCCAAGATTCAGGACATTTTCAATCAATGTATGTATTACCATTTATAACTTTAAAATGAAAGTCTCATCCCTTTAATAATAATGACATAACTGTAAACTCTTTAAATTCAGAAATATTATAAATCTCATCATATCAATATACTATTTTAGATATACATGTATGCACATAACATTAATAATTCCCAGTTTCTATTAAATAAATATGAATCCTAACATTAACATTGGTACTAATGGATGGAATTCAAAATCTAGTAGAAAGAAAACTATAATATATTAAACTCTGTTATAAGATACTATTATTAGCCAGCTAACACTGGGTATAAACATCTTTAACCTGTAGACTGATCATGTATTGATCATTTATAAATTTAAATGCAAGTCTCATCCATCATAACTGTAAGTCTTTAAATACAGAATATACACATTATATCCATATCACTATGATACACTTGTATGAACATTACATAAATAATTCTCAGGTCCATTAAAATTAAATATAACATCCTATTAACAATTTGGTGTTTGGGTGGAATTCATAATCTTGTAGAAAGAAAACTATAATGTACATGATATTGTATAGTATAAAAGTAAAAAAAAATCTCAATAAAAATTATATAATAAAGATTAAGTTGTGTGAGTTTCTAAACATTAAATGCATATCTCTTACAGTAACAAATACTGTCCCTCATTAGACTTTACTATAAAACTAACTGTATTTATTATATACTTATAAATGAAATATTGAGAAATATTGATGAAATAAAATGCGTATTTTCATTTTCCGTATTTTCACTGTAAAAATTTATTTTTCACTGCAGTGAAACATATTTTCCGTATTTTCACTGGTGTCTTGCCGGACTACTTTCTTTTAAATTCTACCAGTACACAAAATTTAAGGGAAAGTTTTTCAAATTTTACCGCAAAAAAGAGAAAAATGTACATAATAAACAGAAAATTCAAGTTTTTTCTATAAATACATGATTTATTTTCATCTTGTGGCATGAAAATTACCATATTTCACTCGTGGCTACCGCCACTCATGAAATATTTATTTTCATACCACTCGATGAAAATAAATCATGTATTTATAGAAAAAACTTGAATATCCTCTATATATATCAAGTGTTTAAAATGAGCACCCATATGTATAGCTTAAATATTCTACCTTTTCATTTTTACCAAAGGTTATTTTATGAGCAATTTACATACAAACACATAGAAAATAATAATTTCACATATTGATTAGAATATTCCTCTAGCAGTATACCTATAGTATATGTGCTAACTGAACAAACTAGAAAAATCTTGTCTAAGGTATATAAAGCCAGTAAAAAAAATATATATCAATATTCACTCATCATGGCCTCTATGCTTTTGATTAATACCTTACAACTGGTAAATTTATGAAACAAAAATATTAAGTAATACCTAACTTCAACCTAAGATAGACAGAAAAGAACAGATAATTTAGTAAACATGAGTTACTTCCCCTTAAAATAGAGAAAACCTGAAACCCAAAAGAACACCCAAACATCAAAATTAAGAAATGTTGCAGGCTCAGTTTTATTAAGCCATGCAAATTCATGGTAAAATATTCATAAAAAAAATAGATGGCCATGTTGCAGCAGTTTTGCAGAAAATCGGATAGCTTTCAACATCCGGATACTGGTACACCTTGTAAAAACAACCATTCTGTGCAACAGATAAATGTAATATATAAAATTAATAGGATAATCGTTTATAACAGTCCATTACCTATCCTTATACTAATTGGCAGGTGAACTTTCTTCTTGTAGGAAAATTTTTGAAAAATATATAAATGAATGAACGAATGGATACATGTACGGCATCAATGTAGACCACAACGATATTCGAAATCCGGGTTTTAGTATTCAAACTTCTCAAGTGTGTCGAAAGGATTTGCGAAATTATGTAAATATATCACGCTGATATTTCGCGTGTTGATAAAAATACTGTAATGTATATGATTTGAAAGGAAAATGTTTCTATGTAACTTTTCACGGAAATGGGCTGTACAATGATTGCGTAAAAAGCCAATAAAATGTCGGCTGTAGAAATCGAAAGGAATTTTGTCACGTGACTTTTGCCCATGCTACCGAAAACTACCCATCACAATATCACGGCGTTGAGACGCCGTGAAATAAAAAGTTATAGGACAAGAAATGAAAGGTTAATAATGCGCAGAGGTTATGTTAATTTTAAAAGGGCAAATGAATTCTTTTTCCTATGATAAAAGATGAAATACATTTTATCAATTTCTTGTGGAAAGTGTTAGCAAAACACTTCAACCTATTGTCCCTTTCAACCCTTGTGGGGAAATTTGAAAGTCTTAAGAGATTGCACTGTTCTGTTATTGGTACAACCTGTACAAAGCTTTTATAATCTTTCATTTGAACTATGACAACACTCAAACTTACAGTCCTTTTTTCAATGTGTTGATAAAGATTTCGATATGCTGGTGATGAATAGGACATAGATATAGATATTTACAATTTACTTTTTCTACATTCTTTTTCACATATTAATAAATAAGTTAAAACTTAAGTTAAATGAAATAAATATTTATTCTTTGATAGAAACAATATAGTTTTGCTCATTTAACATATAGATTATACAATTTATTCTTATCCGAAAGTTTAATTTTACAATGACAGATTAACACTGATTTATATAAACCTACCTTATCTATTATATAATTAAACATAAATTAAAAATCTATATTTAGTAACCAGTAAGTAGGATCCCTATGATGTCACAGATGGGAAACCAAATCATTATTCCCAACTAATGACATACAATATATATTTTCACTCTTGTGTAGGTATTCATGACGTGACTATTTTTAGCAGCGTCCTATAAATGTTATACTGAATAACAACTATTTTTTTTAGTGAAAGTAAAAAGAGGTCCATGACGGTCCTTATACCGCTCAACTGATTATTAAGGCTCTTAATTAATATGAAAAAGGCAAAGCCTCAAAGCGAGCTCGATTTACTTTTACGGTGAAATAGTATAAAGTAATCGTTCATTTTTATTTTACATTTTTTCGTTTTAAAATTGTCATTCGATATTTTATAAACTGCTTCCGTTTATTATGGCTCCCTGTCCTATTATGCTTCCCATATAAGTGCACAGGACACCAGTCTACGCTTACGTTTTCAATCAGAATACCTCGGCTTTTATCGTTATCTTCAAATTCGAAAAGTTGCGATGTGTCAGTTCAGTGCTTCGGACCCATCACTATCTAGCATGTACTCGCGTTACCGTAAAGCTCGCTTTGCGAGCAGGCCCTTCGAGCCAGTTCTTCGAGCTCGATAATATTGTAAGTTATGTATGAAAAGCAGATAAAATGTCGTAATCTTTAACTGATATCATAAGGTTCATATCTCTAAGTGAAAAAAATGCAAATGTAAACAAGGTTATTCCATGTATGGGCTGTGCCACCTAGTTTGATTTACTCCAGATGACTCTTATTGGAACTGAACATATGACATATTGAAATAACATTCCTGACAAATTTCCTAGATATTTGGGCTGATAAATTATTTACAAGGACTTTTTCGCCCCAGATAACTCATATTCAAAGATGAGCTACAAGTCATCTAACAAATATATCTGACAAATATCCGGGATATTTGGACCAAAACGATACCTCTAGAGTGTTAAAAGATTTCCCATAATAGGGATGTGTGACGTAGTTTTTGGCCAAAGGTGACCAAGATTCGAACTTGAGTAAGAAATCATCGAAAGAAAATATCCACGATATTTGGAACGAAACAGTAGCCTCAAGAACCTTAACAATGTTTCTATATTTTGACTTTTACCTCAGGTGAGCCATATTTGAACTTGAGTTAGAAATGAGAACAGTTGAATTCTAACGAACTAAAAGTGAACGGACGACAGACGATGGACATTCAACGATCCTAAAAGCTCACCCTGAGCCAGCTCATGTTAGCAAAGCGGAATTTAAAGTTTGGGAATCCAGAACTAGATATATTGGTACACCATGTACGTGTTTCTATATTTATATTTATCTGAATGGGCCAGGCAAACCTATTTTGTTTTTATCTGAAACGAAATAGCATAAAGCTAGTGATATTCAAATGATTATGAATGATATGAATGGTTATAAAATGATATAACGAATAAGTATTAGAGGGGATTCGGACATTTCTATATATTATATTTACGAAATCAAAAATAATATCAATGCAATTCTTTTTGGATAGTTACTTAATATTGTTGTGTGTGGTGTCAAGTTTTCGGCTGCATTTTGTTTCAGGTGAGTATATATTTTTAACGTGTACATTGTATATATGTATATATGTATATATATATACTGACGATATGCACGACAAGCATTGAAAGTGCTACCAAAATAAATGAAATTATGGAGTTATCATTGCTTAAATATTTTATTTATGACGTGTAAATGCATGTATTTTTATAAAATGTAAATATATTTATAACGTAAATATCTTAAAGAATAATATGACAATTTCATGATTTGTCACACGAGACCTTTTCTTATGAACTTAAACGTCTTCATAGAAAATTGTTCGTTTTTTGTTGGGGTTTTCTTGTGTGTTTTTTTTTGTGTGTGTGTTTTTTTTTTGGGGGGGGGGGTGTTGTTGTTTTATGTGGGGGGATTCTGTTCAATCAAATATGATATTTTGCTAGAATATATGCTGTGCTGCTCTTGGAAAAAGTAGAGGTATTGTGATAGTCGCGGCTGCGTTGCCGTGCCGTCCGCAAACTTGAACCTGGATCAAAACTTTTTTTTTAGTTCTTGGTGTATTGTCTTCATACTTGGCCACAACAACCCTTGGGACAAGACCATTCAGTAGACACACTAACCCTGACCTTCATCCATAATGACCTGACCTTCAAGGTCAAAAGTCCAAATTATGCTTGTTCTTGCTATTATTGGCTGTAACTTTGTTTTTTTGAATGGATTGTCTTCAAACTTGAACATAATAATCTTCAAGGATATCCCTTTAAAATAACTAGACAGACCTTGACCTTCACTCATAAATGACCTTGACTTTGAAGGTCAAATTATTGAAATTTTCATTTTTTTGGCTATTATTGGCTGTAACTTTGTTATTTTTGAATGGATAGTCTTCAAACTTGAACATAATAATCTTCAAGGATAACCCTTAAAAATAATCGGACAGACCTTGACCTTCACTCATAAATGACCTTGACTTTGAAGGTCAAATTATTGAAATTTTCATTGTTTTGGTTGTAACTGGCTGTAACTTTGCTATTATTGAAGAGATCAACTTCATATTATAATAGAACATTCTTAAGGACAAGACCTTGTTGTTTATCAAACCCAAATTGACTTGGGTTCTTTAATGACCTTGACCTTGAAGGTTAAATTACTGAATTTTCTCAGATTTGTGCATTAAATGACCATATATATTTATGGTGTGTATATATATATATTTATTCATAGAATGCATTGCGTGTATCTATTCATAGAATGCATTGCGTGTATCTATTCATAGAATGCATTGCGTGTATCTATTCATAGAATGCATTGCGTGTATCTATTCATAGAATGCATTGCGTGTATCTATTCATAGAATACATTGCGTGTATCTATTCATAGAATGCATTGCGTGTATCTATTCATAGAATACATTGCGTGTATCTATTTATAGAATGCATTGCGTGTACCTATTCATAGAATGCATTGCGTGTATCTATTCATAGAATGCATTGCGTGTATGTCTATTCATAGAATGCATTGCGTGTATCTATTCATAGAATGCATTGCGTGTATCTATTCATAGAATGCATTGCGTGTATCTATTCATAGAATGCATTGCGTGTATCTATTCATAGAATGCATTGCGTGTATCTATTCATAGTGTCACAGGGTGAGAAAATGTGCAGCCTGACCGGGACTCGAACCCGGGACCTTCGGAATACCGTTCTGCGGCTCTACCGACTGAGCTATCCGGCCGCTTACACATCTTCTCCCCTAATTAATGAGCAGTTCTGAACCGTGACATACTCCCCTGCTATATTGAAATTCGTCCTCGAATGTCACAGAGTTACAGGGCAATGTAAATTAAACTCTGAGCAATATCAGTCACGGTCCCCCGTTGGGCGCCAAATGTCACAGGGTGAGAAAATGTGCAGCCTGACCGGGACTCGAACCCGGGACCTTCGGAATACCGTTCTGCGGCTCTACCGACTGAGCTATCCGGCCGCTTACACATCTTCTCCCCTAATTAATGAACAGTTCTGAACCGTGACAATAGAATGCATTGCGTGTTTCTGTTCATAGAATGCATTGCGTGTATCAATTTATAGAATGCATTGCGTGTTTCTATTTATATATACAAAATATATAGACAAAACTAATGTGACAAGACAGACCGATTAGATTTATAAAAAGGAAACGTTAAGATTTGTTCAAACATTTCTTTGTTTACTTTTAGAAAAAGTAAAAAGTCGAGCGTTGCCCCCGCCCGGCGGTGGCTCTTGTTGATTACGTGTGATAAAAAGGTTGTTGTTGGTTTTTTGGGTTTTTTTAATTTTTGTAAGAAACTAAGATTTTTGCAATTTTGGCCTTATGAGCAGTCTATAAATAGCAGAAAATGGTTTTCAGTAAAAGTTAAAAATTGATATCGTTTACCACAGTGCATTCAGTTGTTATTTGTTTGATATATTAAGTTAAGAATGTATGAAAAATAATGTTTTCGTAAGTAGTATAAGGATATCATGTTTTTCAGACAGTTAATCATAAGTTTGCGCAGACAGTGTAAATAAACGTTTGTATGCGCGCCTATTTATAGAAAATTTATTATTTGACTTGGGTTTTTGGAAAACTGGCGTGGAAGTTCCTTACGTTTTATTTTATAATTATTTATTTATAATTTTTATTATTTTGTATGTGTGTGTGTGTTTATTTATCCTAAATTATTTATAATCATGGCACTTTGGACCCAGCTATAATTATTTTTTTCCAATAATATCTATGGTAAGTTAGTCTATTTACCGATATTGGTTACAAGTAAGGTTTTACGCACACGTAAAATGAATATGAGAAGCCAAGGGATGGTTAGTTATGCACGGAGGCAAATAAAATGACACCTTTACGAATACTAGTATCTGTTTAGATCTGCGCAATTGTGAAAATAGAAATTAAAGGGGAACTTCTTTACAGCGAACTTGTTTTTTTTTTTTAGTTTCTTATGGTTAACAAATAGATTGAAAAATTCAGATGTTTTATGGCAATGCAATGTTATAGCTCTTATACCAATGCATTTTGATCAAATTGTAAAACAGTCCTTCTTTAGATGAGACAACATATTTACGCATAATTTAATTTTAGCCTTGTTACACGATATTAAATCTCGGTAAACTACAGACAGTTGTATCTTCCCATTTGAAGAAAATGTAAATGAAAATGTTTTGCAACAAAACAAGAAATTTAAAATAGGTATTGACGTGTAACGCTGATGTACATGAATGTTTTATGTACTTGCATTTTTATATTAACGACTCGCAAAATAAATTATGTCATTCCGCAATAAATCAATGTCTTATAAAAAATCATTTAAGCAGCCGAACTATATAGTGTATAAGGAATGTAAAACATTGTGCTTGTGTAATTGCTTCGAATCGGAGAATGACATATGACTTTAGACAGGTGGGGCGTTTCAACTTCAAGAATTCCTGATTTTATCATCGGGGATTCACGATTTAACTTCATGAATTCACGTTTTCAACATACGGAATTGGCGAATTTTACAATTTTAACTCCACGAATTCACGATTTCATCGTTATGAATTCACGATTTCAACTTCATGGACTCACGATTTCAACTTGATCAATTCACGATTTCATCGTTTCATCTTCACGGATTCACGATTTTTGCATATATATTTTGCTTGGGCGAAATTTACTTCGTACTAATTAAACGCCACATTTAAACATTTCATGTAAGTAAGTATTTATCAACTCATGCAATTATGTGAATATTTATCGCCAATATTCCACAATATCGATACTTATTAATTGTTGTCTCAGTCATATTTGCGACGGCTCTTTCACGTTGCCGACGGCGCCAGCACCTTGTCGTTTGAATAGATATATATTTGTATTTTAAATC
This sequence comes from Ruditapes philippinarum, assembly GCF_026571515.1. Lineage (NCBI taxonomy): Eukaryota > Metazoa > Mollusca > Bivalvia > Venerida > Veneridae > Ruditapes > Ruditapes philippinarum. The sequence continues at coordinate 215,524 of NW_026860551.1, read as the reverse complement.
AAGCTTTTTGAAGTATTTTTTACGTTGAGCTAAAGGTGAGGTAGGCATAATGTTACAAGTAAGGTTTAGTGGATCAACATTACGTTATGGTAGAAAGTTCACTCAAGATGTGTCTCCTCGTGAAAGAAAACACACGAGTAGATATTTGGTAATGGTTCTAGCAAAGTCATATTGAGATATTTCGTATCGAACTTGCATCCAAAATGATAAGAAGTCTTAAAAACATTATTTCTTTTTCTTTTTTTTTAATTCAAACATTATGTTGTAAACTGCAAGCAGCTGATATTACTTTGTCACTTTAAGATAGTGAAACATTCGACCACAGATATTCTATATTAAGCTGCATGATTCGACCGATGAGTAGGATCAAAATTGACTGTTGCTTAAGATTAAAATTTACGTTGTGTTTGTTGAAGAAATGCACAGCGGTTCCCCCGACTGGCTCTTATACTTAATACCCCGTTTTGCCGTCTCATTGTTACAAAAGTTCTTCAGTTGATCCCCGGTTTGTTTGTAAAATATGTCTTCTACAGCATTAGTGCAAACAAGTTCAACAGCTGTGACTAAAGAGGCTGCAGAAGTCGTTTGTACATTATCTTTGAGTAATGGATAAGTTGAACAAGACAATATATACATAAAGTATTTTTGGTTGATCAATCTTTATATGGTGATGAATAATGGGATACCAATAATGATGTTCTACATGTATATCATGTCAAAAATAACTAATTTGGTTAACAAAATTATTTTTAATCCTTTATTGAGCACACCTATATAATTATGTTTCTGTTGTTTTTACATGCTGTTGATTTTCTTGTTGTTGTTTGTTGTTTTTTCTAAAGGATTTAAAAGATATGGTGGCATATTTCTGCCAACAGTTAACAATATAAAATATCGCATTAACTATCTGACTTACTAGTTTGTTTTCGTGTTAACACGATAAATAACAGATCTTTATCAGACAAACTAGATATTTATTTCTGTTAGAAAGATAAATACGAATAATTTAAGTATCTATCTTTCAAAAACACATAATTATCTGTGTATCTATAAAACTTTTGTTTTTGTTAACTAGATCAATTTTAAGTTGATAAATATTGCGGAATTTTCGGACGTCTTATCTATTATCTGTTTAATTGAAACCATTAGAAAAGTTAAGAAAAGAAATGTAGCTTGTGCAATATTTTAATAAACAAGGAATACCCACATCGGTTTCCCAAAAACCCAAGTCTAATAAAAATCCAAAATAAATAAATTCGTAACGCTGAAGACGATATTTTTAACTTTTACTGAAAACCATTTTCTGCTATTAATAATCTGTCACCTGAATGTCACCTGATTGTCTCACCTTATCATTTGTAGTTCAATGTTCAGTGAAGTCAGTCAGACAAAAGGTTTTATTTGCCTATGTTTCACTATATATGTTGACTTCTTTAAACTTAAGATAAGTAGGTGGCTTTGCTACGCTCTAATGAGAAGACACAATGAAATGACTATAAAGGAGAACAACAAAATCACAGCAACATTGTTTTATTAAACATTTATATTGTAAATACAAAAATTACAATACTCAACTGTGTATTTATTTGCAACATTTAAGCCTAACGGTCCAAATTACTAATAATACAGATTCGAACTAAGGTTTGAGCATTTTATTGTAAATTATCATAAACATGTAGATTTGTAAAAAGAATGATAAACAAGAGCTTATTGTGTTAACAATTATTGTATTTTGTGCATTGTTTTATTAAACATTTATATTGTAAATACAAAAATTACAATACTCAACTGTGTATTTATTTGCAACATTTAAGCCTAACGGTCCAAATTACTAATAATACAGATTCGAACTAAGGTTTGAGCATTTAATTGTAAATTATCATAAACATGTAGATTTGTAAAAAGAATGATAAACAAGAGCTTATTGTGTTAACAATTATTTGTATTTTGTGCATTTAGAGTGTAATTTCTAAACTACATTATACCATTTAAATCATCCCTGGGTAACTTGCCTTTCATCCAAAATCAGTATGTTGGTTTTTTTTTAATTTCCGAAAGATGGTATACTTTTTCATACAGTGTGACAAACAAATGTCGTCACTCTAAAAATAGTCGTGATCAATATTTCAATATCTTAATGTCATCAACTTATTTTATGAAGAGTTCACAAAAAGAGAAGCAGGCGATGTTAGGAAGAAATAGATTTTGCCTTAGTTTCCCCCAGTTTCAGTTTTTATTAAGGTATTACCATCCTAATGCGTTACCTCCGCTAATAGGCTAGAACTACTGTTAACTACATTGAAAATGAGGGCCGAAGGTTCAATCCCCAGAAGGGTCAACTTTTTTTTTCTTTCTTTTTTCTTTTAACATTATTTATGTAACTCTCATGTCCCATTTGGAAAGAAAAAAGTGTTTAATTTTGTTTTTTTAATTTATATAGGTATTTATTGGCTAAACTATGCTAAATCTAGTAATAAGTATGGTACCTGATATTTTCAAAGTGTAATAAAATCAAAACTAGACGGTAAAAGTATTTCATATTTTACAAGATCAACCAATATACTTCTTTTAAAATTTAGGGAAACTTTGAAAACAGGCACTCATTTGGGTAAATTTTGAGGATTTTTTAAATTAGGCTCCCTAAGTAGGAAAATGGTCTGACACGTGGTAAAAATGGGTGGGGTAGGGTAACATTTTTATACAGATTTCATAATTTTAAGTAGAAACCATAATTTTGCTTATGTGGATTGTTAGCTGAATGGTACTATCTGTTTCTTACCAAAAATTAATGGGAAAACATTTTTCATTAGAATGTTATTACAGATTATTTAAAGGTTCCTCATCTCTAAAAAATGGCCCTCATAACATCCTATCTTGAGTTCAGAAAAGTGGACATAACTTGATTTCCGTGCGGTAAACTTTGTTTAAATTTTGCATACAGGTGTACTTTAAGGTATATATCTGACCTATGATGTCATTTTTTTAGTTCCTTATAGTGCCCATTAGGGTCGTAATACCTTAAACCAAACCGGTAGGAAGTTAGCAGTGAGCAGTAGCAAATTTATAAAACGTGAAGTTGTCAGTAACAGTAGCAAAAGTATAGGCAAACTAGCAGGGCATTCTTAAATAAAATATAAAACTGTCCTGCTGAAATGCTGAACTGGCGGAGCAAAATAGGCAGGGCATTCCTAAATACAGAGTAAATTTTCTTCTATGCATCCTCTTATAATCCAAATGCCTCTGAAAATGTAGTTTTTATTGTGAGATCTATTTCAATGGTCTGCGGCTGCGGCTGTGACGAACATCCTCGAAGACCTCCAGGATTTAGGTACAGATGGATATATAAACCTATTTTCGGTTCTAGTAACCCTCAGAAGTCCATTTCGTTGGTCTGCAACTGATTATTTGGAACTCGTAGGCTGAAAGAAATATTTAGTTCCAAAACAGATAATGACATTTTTTACTTCAATCTACGGGACCCTCCTGAGTCTATTTCGTTGGTCTGCGACTAATTCCGAGTCACTCGCCGACTTTCAGGAATTTTGGTGTAAATGCAGATAATGACATTTCTGACTTCTAGGGACCCTCCTGAGTCAATTTTGTTGGTCTGCAAATGATTTTGAGGCGCTCGCAGTTTTTCAGGAACTTTTGGTGCCATGGCATATAATGACATTTTTGACTTCTAAGGACCATCCAGAGTCCATTTCTTTGGTCTGCGACTTTCTTTTGGACACTCTCAGACTTTCAGTCTGTGATTGTCCCAGAATAAGTCGAAGGCCAAAGAAATGAACTCTGGCGTGTCCCTAGGAGTCAAAATTGTGATAAACTCCATTGGCACCACAAATTCCTGAAAGCCTGCGAGTGTCCCAGAATCAGTCGCAGACAAGAAAAATGGACTCTGGCGGGACCCTAGAAGTACCAAATGTCATCATCTCTTTTGTCACAAAAAATCCTGAAAGTCTGCGGGTGTCTGACGATAAGTCGCAGGTTAATGAAATGGACTCTTTAAGGTCCCTACAAGTCAAAAATGTTTTATAATCTTGCTACTGCTTCTGCTGAGCAACTGCTACTGCCAACTTCACGTTTTATAAATTTGCTACTGCTACTGCTGAGCTACTGCTACTGCCAACTTCACGTTTTATAATTTTGCTACTGCTACTTCTGATCTACTGCTACTGCCAACTTCAAGTTTTATAATTTTGCTATTGCTACTGCTGACCCACTGCTATTGCCAACTTCACGTTTCATAATTTTGCCACTGCTACTGCTGTGCCACTGGTACTGCCAACTTCACGTTTCATAATTTTGCCACTGCTACTGCTGATCTACTGCTACTGCCAACTTCAATTTTTATAATTTTGTTATTGCTACTGCTGAGCCACTGTTATTGCCAACTTCACGTTTCATAATTTTGCTACTGCTACTGCTGTACCACTGCTACTGCCAACTTCACGTTTCATACTTTTGCTACTGCTACTGCTGTACCACTGCTACTGCCAACTTCACGTTTCATAATTTTGCTACTGCTGAGCTATCACTGCCAACTTCACGTTTCATAATTTTTATACTGCTACTGCTGTGCTTCTGCCACTGCCAACTTCACCTTTTATAATTTTGCCACTGCCAAGTTCACGTTTCATAATTTTTCTACTGCTACTGCTGAGCCACTGCCACTGCCAACTTCACGTTTTATAATTTACCTACTGCTACTGCTGTGCTTCTGCCAACTTCACGGTTTATAATTTTGCTACTGCTACTGCCGAGCTGCTACTGCCAACTTCACGTTTTATGATTTTGCTACTGCTACTGCTGAGCTGCTACTGCCAATTTCACGTTTCATAATTTTGCTACTGCTACTGCTGAGCTGCTACTGCTAACTTCACGTTTCATAATTTTGCTACTGCTACTGCTGAGCTGCTACTGCCAACTTCACGTTTCATAATTTTGCTACTGCTACTGCTGAGCTGCTACTGCCAACTTCACGTTTTATAATTTTGCTACTGCTACTGCTAAGCTGCCATTGCCAACTTCACGTTTCATAATTTTTCTACTGCTACTGCTGTGCTACGTTAAACCCACAGTTAAACCAAGGCATATAAATAATATGCAACTGGTTATAGCAAAACAACGAACAGAAAAATAACAGTTTAATAGTCAAAATCAAACTAATATCACAATAAAAGAATACACTTATGACTAGCTGAATAAACAAAAATAGGAGATAATATTGTTCATTTCAACTACTGAATTCAATACTACATGTATTTTACATTGTAACAAACGGGAACGTAGAATGAGAAGTATTAATTATCTAAATTCTAACATAATGTTTTTACAAAAAAAGATAGTTTTAGTATAAATTTTTTTCACAACTATTCATTAATCTGTCAAGTTTAAAAATACGTTGTCCGAAATCAATCGGAACAACTCGGCTATTATTCATAATAACCGGTTTAAGATGCAACCAAACTTGAGAGTGCAATCTTTAATAATGTATAACATGTAATTTAATTAAAAATAATATTAATATTTAAAAGGAATATAAAGTCTTAAGTTGGTTTCATTTAAAATACGTCTGAAACTCATATTCAATAAAAGAAATGTTTAATTATAACCAAATCCGAATCAATTAATGTCAAAAGGTAAACATTTTCTACTTTCGATTTCTACGATCATATTCATACTTATATAAATAACTTATTGTTTACTTTTATATCTATAAATTAATTCAGGTTTAATTTTACCCGATGTTTTTGATTAATTTTAGATAGCAACTCATATAAATAAATTGTCATTTCATATTTAGTGTAGACCGAAATACCGTGCATGTATAGATGCGACAAACAAACTCTATTTTAAGTAATCCATTAGCAGTACTTTACCATATATGGTGGAACATTAGCAGGACTTTACCATATATGGTAATAAAATCCTAACAGGCACAATTCTTTGTATTCAAAATTGTGTCTATTTGTCGATAGGTGAGAATTGCGCAACATACATCAGATTTGAAGATACTGATAAAGGATTATATTTCATGTGTTTATAATATAACTAAAAAGGATTAAAGAAATCTGGATGATATATATGTTCATGAGTAACAATATCAGCTAAATAGAAGATGAGAGTCTGTGTGAATCGTTTCTTTTTTAGTGTTTTTGTGTTATGTTTCCTGCCGTATTTTGTCAGAGGTTGGTAGACATTTACAATGACGAATCTAATTATTTGTATTATCAATTTGCAATTTAACTTTAGTTAAAGTAAATTAAAGAAAAGAATTTTTCTTATCGAGGACAAGTGTATACGAAAATAATGAAACAGATTAGTTGAGGCGGTTAAAAACATAATAACGTATATTATATAGACATGTACGTAATCAATAAAGGAAGAACTTAATTAACTTTCATTATATTAAGATAATGTACTTTATGTTTAGAATCCATTATATTTGAAACGTTTAAAGTGACATGTTTAAAAATTATGTACGATAAATAAACATAAATTTCGTCTAAGGCATATACAAATGATTCATTTTGATTGGAAACATGCGCAGTTTTTCAACATACCGGTTTCCCAAAAACTTAAGTCTATTAATAACTCTATCTATACATAATTATGTTGGCTTGCAAATGTTTATTTACATTTGTCGATGCGATTAACTGAAAAACAAAATATGCTTATATTACTAACGAGAACTATAAAAACAAATCACACTTTTTATGCAGTTTTCATAACCCTGCTTTTAGCCTTTACTAAAAACCGTTTTCTGCTTTTTGTAAATTGATTGTCGCGCAAATTTCTCTGTTTCTTAGTCAAATTTTAGGGAACAAATATTATTTCACAATACATTTGTTTTTGCAAACTAGAATAAATAATGCGAAAAGTCTCGGACATCTCATCTAATATATTATCTGTTTGATTGGAACCTTTAGTAAAGTTCAGAAAAAATGTAATTTGTGCAATATTTTAATTAACAAGGAAATCCCTCATCGGTTTCCCAAAAACCCAAGTCTATTAATAGCTCTATCTATAATTAGTTGCTAATACAAATGTTTATTCAAATTTGCACTATCGATTGTAATCTAACCAAATGAACTTATATCAAGTTGTTGTTGTTTTTGTTTTGTTTTTTTACAAAATTCTGTTTTAATGCCTATATGGGACGGATACTGTCGTAAGATGTTTTATCTTTATTTGGCAATAATGTAATGGGATACCAAAATTAATTTTCCATTCACGTGTACTCTTGCCTAATATCTTTATTGTATATATGTGGTTAACAAACAAAAATATCTTAATATCACAATAACAAAACGAGTTACTTACGGTTAGTTGACCTACATGCGCTACTTAATTAGTGCATCAATCGGCAAAGTAAATAACTACTTGCGCAATTAATAACAGTCATTTGCTACACATCAAAATTGTTATCTGTGAATGTTTTGATGCATGCATTCTCTAAATGGAAATTACGTTCTTGCCTGCTTCTATATTATAGGTATGATGCAGTCAAGACTCTCGTCGTAAATAACTCGCGCGGAAGAAAGCATTTTTTTTAAGTTCATGTCGTGGAAAGACAACAAAATTTCCGAGGCGAAGTCGAGGATAAATTGTTGTTTGTCCTAGCAAACTGTCTCCTTCACGTCTGTCAGAAGACATTTTTGAAGAAAATACGAGTAACTGTATCTGACTTATACGACGATTTAATTAAAGAACAGATTAAATAAAAAACGCATTTAATAATAAATAGATCTTATTGAAAATAATGTATGTTTTTGTTGAAAATATGAAACTATAGAAAATTTTTACATGGCCTGTATAAGCTTTTGGTAGTTCAAGGTTTTGACAAATTGCATTCGCACTTATTTTGATTTGACAGAATTCACTTTCATTCACAAACAATTTTAAAATGACTGCAAAGTTTCAATTGAGAATGTAAGTCTCGCTATTTTATCTATAAAAATACGTTATGGTGCCTCAAAAGTCTAAGAAAAAAAAATCTTGCATGTCAATTATAGGTGTCTGAGATCGCCCAGACAGGAAACCCGCTAAGTCCACGTGGAAAGTAACAGTTAGTTAAAAAAAATGTCTTCTTACAGCTCTGGTGGGGGTATAGTCGTATAAGTGGATATAGTGCAGCTGAAATATACGTTGTCCTGCTTGGACCAGTTATATGCGGAATTGTTCCCCTAAAAATCATGTGTCGCTCTCTGTATTTTTTATAGATAAAGTATCGTGATTTTACATTCTCTAATAAAACTTCAACATTGAATTTGTCGCTTTATCCTCGTGAGAATCAAAAATGTAAGATGATTGACCATAACTTTCGCATTGTAGCTTATTTACAGTAACCGTGACTATAGTGAAAGTTCTTCGATTGTTATATCTCTTATTTATTTACAAGAGAAGCGCTTGATAATAAAACAAGAGCCTGGATAAAGTTGAATTTTCTAAGTTCAAAAAGGAACATAGTTCTGTCAAAATCCATGTCAGAGTAATGGGCATTGGTTAATGATCTATTGTGCTTTTAAATAAGTGTTTGTGAAGTTTAAACCCATTCCCTTTAGTAGCTTTGAAGATACCAAGCACGCAAATACTTCGCCAAAGTCATGAAAGTGTGATGACGACACCAACGCCTGTGAGTAAAGTATTCTTCAAAGAGTCCCGCTTAAACAAGTGATTTAGTCAATCTTAAAGCTTAACATGTCTCAAACAGGACACCATAGAAATAGAAGGAAATTTGTAGCGAACATGTATCAGTATTCAGTTTATCGAAAAAATAATTACACGGCCATTTCCAGAACTAAGTAACTATTGCTTTTAGCATTGGTTCTGCTGAAAATCTTTTCTTGTATAACGTCTGACATTCTATCAGGAAAAAGAAACAACAAAAAACAATAACATGACAATAACCCACCCCAAACAACAAACACCGTAAAATCATACAAAATTAACAGCCATCGTGTTAAGAAAGTGTGTGAATAAGGAAACTTACAAAATGTGAGGTCCAAAACGTTATCCGTATAACATTCACGCAATATATGTCTCAATCTGACTGTCTCAATGTTGATCGACAAAATCGATTTTAGTTAAAACACTTTCTATTAAAGGCAGCCATTTTAAAATTGTTTATAAATGAAAGTGAATTACATGTATGTCCGAGAGAAAAAAGTGGTTTTTTTCCAGTCACTTAATCATAAAAAAATTGTTTTCAATATTTACTGTTACTCAATGGAAATATTATAACAAAGGTCTAATTTTTTGGTTGTGCCTTGCATGCGTGCGTGCGTGTGCGTGTGTGTGTGTGGTAGTTTACTTGCCATGACTCATGAAATTTATATTTTTCAGGATTACATAGACACCACAAATGCTTGCCTGTCAACGCGTATCTGTTCTTGGATAGAATCGTAGGTGATGATGTTCGTGTGCAAAAACATAATATTTATAAGATCATGGACAATACTCATGATGGTAGTAACATTCAAGTAGACACGTTAAACCATACGTCAATAATAACTATAACAGAAGGTGTCAAAAACAAAGAAAACATGTTAAAATGGCCCAAAATCATCAACGATTTTCATAAAGGAACGACGGGTGTTATTTCAGCAACGAGTTTGATAGATTCTATATCAGTCTATCAAACTGGAAACACAAACGTAGCAACAGAGTTGTTTCTTGTGGTAAATGATGAAACAAAAGTGGACGATGAAGAAAAACTAATTAAAGCACTAAAGACAATGAAAACGTTTATTGTGTATTGTGGAAGGAAACGTACACCTAATTTTTGGTACTGTCTTGCAACAGATGAAAACCACTTCATAAACCTCAAAGATGAAGTTGATGCTGACATAGAGTCGTTTCTTCGCTTATCATGTGAAGGTAATTCATGTATTTTTCTTTATTCACTAATTCGATATATCAAATAAAATGGACTTATAAATTGACCGGTGTATCGGTGTTATTCACTTTTTCTTTTTAGGCCACGCATGTCCGTTGCCCGTCGCACCTTGTCATTAAAAGTCTTGCGATATCAGGGGAATTATGGTTCTCATGTTTGTCATTATGTATTGTAACAAAAAAAAATAATACAATGTATATTTCTAACAAAATTCGTACGTTAACGAACTCGTGCTTCCCTTTTCTTACAATTTTCTCTAATTCGTCCCTTTTCTTACAGTTTCCATTAATTCGTAGACATGACTACCTATTCTTATATCAAACAGTCTATATAACTACCTATTCTTATATCTAACATACTATGTAACTACTTATTCTTATATCTAATAGACTCAAACCTGCAGTGCAACAACAACATGTACTGGACCGGACATGAGTGTAAAAAATGTACACACATTTGCTCTAGGCAACCGTCTGAAGATCCGCCATTCTGCCGGCAATCTTGTTCGTGTAAGTTTGTTTATGTTTTAGTTTATACAAATTTAGTTTATTGGAAGCTATAAGCTTATTCAAACACTCTCGAATCCGTTTCTGGAACCAACTAGTACTAAGAATTTAATATAAAAAAAAAATTCCTCAAGGAAACAACGGCAGTGTTAGAACAAACACGGTCAGCAATCCTAAGATTACTAGTCTGACGCGTTAACCACTCGGCCATGCCGCCACTTCTAAATTTCATCATTATGTTTTAATTCGTAACTTTAAAAATCTTTAACCATATATCAATTGTCATTGAAGTTTGCCCATTCCCGTACATTTTATCATAGTGTTAAAATAAAGCAGATATCAACATTGAAATCATCTGTATTAAGTTAAGAGTGACAGTCGATAAAGAAAGGTTGATCGTTTGAAATTACCTGTAGCATCTAAAATAGCGTCTGAACTAGTGAAGGGACTAGAAGGGTATAAGATTACACAGAGTACAATAGCTTCGAATAAGAAAATTTAGAAAACAATGGGAGCATTAAAAACAATAGGGCCATGATGGCCCTGAGTCGCTCAGCAGAAAAAAACTGCTTTTCAGTGTTGGAAATTATCCATTGTCAATATTTTCTTATATCAAATTTGACCATAGAACATGTTTAAACAATAATTTGAAGAAATGCCATGACCTTGGGCATTTAAGCTTCAGCGGTCCCTAAAAGGGGCCAATCAAATTAATATGAGCAAACTTGATAAAAGACTACCCGACAAAGTTTGATGATCATCCATCAATGAGTTCAGTAGAAATAGACGTTTAAAGGTATTTCTATTTTTAGCTTTAGTGGCCCCTAAAAGAAGCTAATCAAATAAATATGATCAAACTTGATAAAAGACTACCCAAGAATGCTACAGACAAAGTTTGGTGATCATCCATTAATTAGTGCTGTAGAAGAAAATGTCTAAAGGTTTTTCTATTTTTAGCTTAAGCGGCCCCTAAAAGGGGCCAATCAAATTAATATGAACAAACTTGATAAAAGATTACCTAAGAATGCTACGAAGTTTTGTGATCATCCATCAATTAGTTCTGTAGAAGAAGATGTTTAAAGGTTTTACTATTTTTCGCCCTAGAGACCCTTTAAAGGGGCTAATCAATTTAATATGAGCAAATTTGATAACAGACTAAGAGACCCCTAAAAGGGGCTAATCAATTTAATATGAGCAAACTTGATAACAGACTACCTAAGACTGCCACAGACAAAGTTTGGTGATCATCCATCAATTAGTTCTGTAGAAGTAGACGTTTAAAGGTATTTCTATTTTTAGCTTTAGAGGCCCCTAAAAGGGGCCAATCAAATTAATATGAGCAAACTTGATAAAAGACTACCCAAGAATGCTACAGACAAAGGTTGGTGATAATCCATCCATAGGTTCTGTAGAAGATGTTTAAAAGTTTTTTTTCTATTTTTAGCCCTAGAGACCTCTAAAAGGGGCCAATCAAAATAATATGAGCAAACTAGAAAAAAAAGACTACCCAAGAATGCTACAGACAAAGTTTTGTGATCATCTATCAATTAGTTCTGTAGTAGAGGATGTTTAGATGTTTTTCTATTTTTTGCTCTGTTGACCCCTAAAAGGGGCCAATTGAAATGACACGAGCATATTCAAGTGTGACTGTCACAAGGATGCTACACACCAAATTTGAAGTAAATCTGTCCAGCAATTTCAGAGATGAAGACGATTGTTGACACATGACGTCGGGCGATGGACGCCGGAGCATCCGCTTTGACACTAATAGCTTACCGTGAACCTTCGGTTCTGGTGAGCTAAAAACAGAGAGACTTAAGCAAAAAATACAAAACCAGTTTTACAATAAATTACTTACATGATTGCAGTTTGACTATTCAAAAATATTATTTAAACTGTTAAAATTCTTTGTCATTAAATATAAAATTTAACTTAACTCCAAGTTTTGTGTGTGTTTAAACTGAATTATACCCAATGGTAAAATATTCCTTGTACTTCTATCTATTTTGGCCAAAGTTATTTTCTACATTTTATCATCAAAATTGTTAAGAAAACAATTGATATGAAATTCTAGAAAACCGAAAAACAAAAATATAGTTCTCGTAATTGCTTCAGATATTCGCCACGCAAAGGACGAGAGCAATAGTACCGGAAGTCCAATATGTCACTGTTAAGTTCCAGCGGTTTATTCATAAACTTTTAATATTTATAACTAACGTACATAACAGAAATGTATATTAGCATGAAATCTATCAAATAAATTTTTGTATGATTATTAAAGAAGAGAAAAACTCCTAAAAACTATTATTTCATTTTAAGCTTTGTTATTTCTTCAGATTTTCGCGAAAGAAAGGACGAAATCAAGTGCAACGGAAGTTCAGTGATGACGTCTTACAATAGTAAGTTCTATTTGCTGTTGTTGTTGATAGTATTTGTTATGTATTATATTGTCAGCAGTTTGGAAGATGACATTGTAGTATCCAATTTCGAAACATTTTATTTGGCGGAATTTCAGATCTGAAGTTAAGGACGTTTTCGGGAGTTTTCATATAGACAAATATGCAACAATAAAAATTCTTTAAACTTGGCATGTTGTTATAATATGATAATAGAAACATTTTAATCGATGCACATTTTGGGGTCACCGTTCTCATTTTTTGTTTCATTACATTTTCAAACAAAAGTAAATATACCGTTAAAGTTTATACGCTTTCAAACTTTGTTATTTACTTTCATCTTGGTTGTTTATCTTGCGTTTTGCTTTTGACAATTAAATGTTTCGTTTTTAACAATTTTGTACGTATTTTTGACTTTGGCTATATTACAGAAACAAATATTTCCTTGATGTAAGTGGTATCCTTTATATAAAATAGAAGGAAAAACCAAAATATAGCCTTGATAGTATATCTTGTTCTCATTGTAGTTGCTTCAGATATTCGCCAAGCAAAGGACGAGAGCAAGAGTACCGGAAGTCCAATATGTCATTGTTATCTTTACAAATATTTATAACTAACATACATAACAGAAATGTATATTAGCATGAAATCTATCAATAATCTGTACAATTATTAAAGAAGAGAAAAACTACTAAATAATTTTTGTTTCTCATTATCATTCATTATTTCTTTAGATTTTCGTGAAACAAAGGACGAAAGCAAGGATAACGGAAGTTCAAGGATGATTTCCTACAGTATAAAGGTCTATTTGCCATTGTGGTTGGTAGTTTGGTTATATTAAAGTATGTGACACAGAAGTGTCCATTTTTTCGAGCGAAGTATTCGTTTAAGTATACAATAATTAATTATGATGCTACAGTGCCGGTGTGGCTTTAGATACAATAAGAAATGATGGAAAAAAGTTCAAATGATTAGAAGAAACATGTTAATTGTATATCATTTTTTTAACACTTAGTCGCAAGTTTAATACTTGAGAGCGGTCACACCGATTTAAATTCAGTTATTTTTGTTATATATATTTCTATGTTTACTGTTTATGATTTTACAACATATCATCAATCTTTTGCGTGTTTACAAACATTTAGTTCAAACAATATTAAGGTTGTCAATATTATGTACATTTCATCGTTTGAAAAACAATATTTGAAACAATTTTTGCGCATGTTCACAATCGTAATTTTTGTAATCTTCCGAGTGGTTTGTTCATGAATAATTGGCAAACATCACTTCTCCGTCGTCTGTCAGTCTGTCCATCTGTCCGTCCGTCACAAAACTTGTCCGGACTGCTCGTCATAAACTACTGGTGCAATTTTATCCGAACTTTACAGGAATTGTCAGTACCAAGTTTAGTTGTGCACATCGTCAGCATTTTCCGGTTTAATGATTTTTGTCAGAGTTATGGCCCTTCAATAATTTTTATTTTAAAAGTTTATTCCGGACTACTCCTCTTATACCACTAATGCAATTTCAATGAACCTTTACAGGATTAATCTGTAGCTCAAGTCCTTGCGCCCGTTTGCACGGGTATACCGTTTGAATGATTTTTGGCCGAGTTATGACCCTTGAAGAAAAAAGGTGTTTTGTGTGTGTATTTGCCAGCTACACAAAAGCTTGTCCGGACTACTTCTAAAAAGACTACTGATGCAAATTCATCAAAACTTTACAGGAATCTTCAGTACCAAGTCTAGTTTTGCATAACAGCGGCATTTTATGGTCCAATGAATTTTGTCGGTGTTATGGCCCTTTAATTATGTTAAACTTTACATGAATGTCCAGTAGCAAGTCTAGTTAGTTGTGTATATTAGCGGCATTTTATTGTAGTAGTAAATGGGGGCACTTTGGCACAAATTGAAAAAATCTGGGGAACTATGGCACAAATTAGGGAAACTTATGGCACAGTTTTGGGAAACTTATGGCACAGTTTTGGGAAACGTATGGGCCTTTAATAGATGGATAGGGAACACTTTAACCCTTTTATAGGTTAATAATATAATAAGAGTATTGATTCTAAAAATAACCTTTTTTAACCTGTGCTGACATGTTTATATTGAGCAGTCTATATTACACTTCAAGTAAACAAATTTAAATTCCTGGAAGGTCAAGCACTTGCGCACATTATACAGGTTTTCCGCTTGAATAATTTTAAGCCCAGTAATGATAGGATGTTAATAAAGTTTGTCCGACTACTCCTCTTATACCACCATCAATGAAACTATACAGGATTGATTGGTAGGTCAAGTACTTGAGCATTATACACAAGATTTTAACTTGAATTATTTTTGGCTGAGTTATTGCCCTTCTTTGTGTTGCCAGCTACACAGAATTTTGTCTGGACTACTTCTCAGAAACTACTGGTGCAATTTCATCAAAACTTTAGGGGAATGATCTATACCATGTCTAGTTGTACATCTCATCAACATTTCTCGGTTCATTGAGTTTCGGCCTTTCATGATTTTAATTTCAAAATTTGTCTGGACTTCTGTCATGCCACTAATGCAATGTCAATGAAACTTTACAGGATTGATCGATAGCTCAAATTCTTGTGCATATTACACAGGTTTTTAGGTTGAATGATTTTCGACGAGTAATGGCTATCATGAAACTACACATTTGATCACTAATCGTTCTTCACATGATCTCTCTGTGGTACATTAATTCTTACGGTTAAAGCTGCATGCCTTCAGAAGAGTCAAATTAGTTCAAGAAATTCAAACTTGAAAAAAATTTACTTGAGTTTAAAGAAAAGTAAAGAGATTCAAGATTCAACTATTAATTTACATGTTATGTGCGACTAAAGACTAAATTTGCAGTATATAATATATAAATACCTGTATATATATCCTTATATATCTACTGCGTGACTAACGCAGTAAGGGCTTCTGGCATATTTGACCTCTTTTTGGTAATTTATATGGATTGTAAATTCCGTTTGCAAGTTGTAATAACATTCTTTGTTCACTTCATAATATTGTTCCATTTCATATTTTTTCATGATTTTCATGAAAATTACCCTCAATATGGCATGCCGTTTTAATTATGGATGCATGAAAATATTCTTTCTATAGCCAAACAGTTAATTGTTATTGTCACTATATGCAAAGAAAGTATCAGTGTTTAACCAACTTAAGAATAATCCGTTCACAGAATATTCAAGAAGTGTCCTCCATATATTAATTAAACTTTTACAAATGACGCCTTTAGTCTGAATTAAAAAAAACGTAATCTTTCTACAGTTATAAACAGTTAAAGACATATTTTCTTTATATTTTCATCGGGTGGTGGAAAATTAAATATGCCAGCACGAGTGAAATGTGATAATTTTAATACCATCCGATGAAAATAAATCCTGTCTTTATGGGGAAAAAATGCTTTTTAACTGGCTTTAGCGAGGCCTTTAATTATGTGTGTTGGTTAAAATTTAGCAGAAAATAGCCATGACACCAGTGAAATTACGGAAAATGTGTTTCCCTGCCTTTAAAAATAAAGTTTTACAGTGAAAATAACGTCAAAGTTTGAACGCTTGTATTTCTTATTTACTTTTCTTACGAACAAACCACTTAAATAAAAGCAACTCGTTATTGTGTTTACAATTCATTAATATAAATTATATGGAACATTCCTACATAACATAATTGTAAGGTATATCTTGTCCAAAAAACTGTGCTGTTATTATTCATAAAAGTGGGAACAACGATTTTGTTGTGACATTTAATAATTTCTCGTTGGCAATTAAGTGATTGATTATTGTAATCAAGTAGAATGAAGATTTGCTAGATTTTTCAAGATTTATTTTCACTCAGAAACATTTGCAATACATACATATTATATTTTATTTTCAATTGTTTCGTATCATTTCGTATCATATCATTAATTTCTTGGTAAATGAACATCTCTTTTGAATAATATTTAAGTAAGTGAGGAAAAATTATACATGTAGTTTGAAGTTTATGGTAAACTCTGAAACAATTATATAATTGATTTGAAGTAAAAAAACGATAGATACATCGATTTTAACTGTATCGTATCTACAGAACTGAGTTGCAAGTTCGCTATAACTTTTGATTTACAAAATAGTTGTGTTAGCAAAATAAACCAAATGAAGCAGCAAATTGTGGAGCGTGTTAATACATATAGATCTATCGGGTTTTCAGTCATTCCCAACAAAAAAGAGTAATAAACAAAAATATGCCCTTTTTATTCAAAAATGGCGGCGCTTGTATACGACGCAGTTCTGATTCCCAGCCCAGATGGGTTTTTTTATACGTTTGCATCGGAGTGTTATTTTTCACTATTTTGTACGTAGATATCTTTTAACTTTTGAAATGTTGTTTTATCAACCATTTACTACTGCAATCAAAATATCCAAGTTTTCAAGTTTATTTGAATACCTCCGTAATGGGATCTGTAGCTAGTTGAATAACCACCTGTCTCTTACAGTAGTATTTCAATTATAACTGAATAATCGTCATTAAACCATATTTAAATGTGCAAGAAGATTTTTGTTTTTTTCTTATTTTTGGTTAAAAAAACTTTAGAGTTTTAACTTAAAGTGACATATTATGCTCAGTTTTCAATTGTAAAGTTAAGCTGAATTGACTACAAAATTAAAAAATTGAATGTTAAAATGTTGATTGACCAAAAGTTTATATTTGAAAATGATTAAGACAAATAAGATTTTATGCCCACATAAAATAATTTATGTCATTGGTCCGTCCCTATTCTCAATTCTCGCCATTCTTTATTACTAAAATCCACCTCCTCCAACTCCATCCTCCTCTTTCAATTTTTGTTGTGATATAAATACCATTTCATTTATTTTTTTATGAATCAGTCGTTTCACTTATTGTTTATCTTAAAATACTTGTGCAACTAGTCATGATGTACACTATATTGTTCATGCAAAGATTTATAAAACTAGTCGATGTTATATTTACCTCTTTCAAAAAAATTTTATTGGTTGTCATAAATACTTATGATCTAGTCATATGTAATACAATTATTCATGTATAGAATGTGTAAAATATTTTTCAAGGATGTAGCCCTACATCAAGTGGTACTAGACACAAGATAAAAGGGCACAGGTTTCCATACTATGGTTTTTCCTGGGCGAGTCGACCACGATTTGAAAACTATTTTTTGGTCAATTGTTTTGATCAGCAATTCATATTATTATATTTGTTTAGGTGGTTTTTGGTTCAACTTTGTCATCTATTATAACTTTTGCTAAGATTGTTATCTATTTGAAAGTTTATTTTGATTTTGTGGTTAATCATTAGATTACAATGTATATCATAATCTGGCGGTTTTTACCTCCCAGTTTGGTTATTTCGATACAAATATGTACATGCCATGTTTGTTATTATGTAACATTTGTCATTTATGGCATTTAATAAATGCCCTATTTCATTCAACCTAAGTGTTGTGTTTTATCTCATACCAAACAAGTTCATCTTGCCAGTTATATTTGCTTGACCAGGACAATACATAAAATATAAAGCTGACTAAAATATAAAAGGACGACCCACTCTTTTATATATATAATTGAACGTATCAGGTAAATTCCGATGAATAGTTAATGTTAATAGTGTATTTACAATTTTTTCCTTGGACCACGTGAATTATTTATCGTTCATTCAAAGAAAATTATTATATTGAAAGAAATTATCGCCAAATGTAAGCATATGTTCAATCATAATATACACCTGGATGGGCATAATCTCACTTTCACATACCTAAAATGTAATTGTTGCATACAGAACAGTAATAAAAATGTTGTATTTTAGAGAAACATATCTGACATAACATGCGAAAATTCTAAACATTTTTAAAATCATTTTGTACTTTAGTGTAAGACATTCCCATTTTTCCAAATTAATCATGATATATTCTATGTAAGAATAGATATATTTGTAATTAGATTATTTTGAATGTGTATGAAATATGTACAGTACTTAATTTTTATACAGTAATTATACAGTTTTTGTGCTACTGCTGCTGTTGTTGTTGTTGTTGTTGCTGCTGCTGTTGTTGTTGTTGTTGTTTATTTTTGCTTTGTTTTTTTTCTCCTTCTTTTTGCTTTTGTCTGTTTTTAATTTCAACATTTGGAAACTCAAAAGAAAGTTGGTAATCGTGTATTTAAATAAACGACCATGTTGAACATAACTCATTACAGAAACAAACATATTAAAATATCCTTTAAAATAGTATCAATCAAAATGAGTATTTTGTTTTAATTTGGAACAAAAAAATAAAAAAGGAAAACTGCGATATCTTAGCTTAACAACAATAGTGCAGCAACAGCAACAACAAATGCATATTTCAATCTTTATTAATTTACTTTTTATATGCCCGAAAGAATTTCGGGCATATTATGTTATACCCCCTGGTGTCCGTCCGTCCGTCTGTCCGTCCGTTAGCAATTTGGTTTCCGGAGCATAATTTAAGTTCCATTTGGCCCACAGTATTCAAACTTCATAGGATGATTGCCCATATTGGGTAGAAGACCCCTATTGATTTTGGGGTCACAAGGCCAAAGGTCAAGGTCACTATTGCCCTAACACTGAAAATGGTTTCCGGTGCATAACTTAAGGTCCATTTGACCCACAGTCTTCAAACTTCATAGGATGATTTCCATATCGGGTAGAAGACCCGTATTGATTTTGGGGTCACAAGGTCAAAGGTCAAGTTCACTATTGCTCAATAACTTAAGTATTAATCAACCTACAGCTGTAAAATTTTATAGGATGAACAGCCATGTCCAATACATGACCCCTATTGATTTTAGGGTCATAAGGTCAAAGGTCAGGGTCACAATGATCTTTACACTGAAAGTTGTGGTTTCTGGAGCATAACTACAACTTGATGCTGGTGCTTTGAAAACAGCAACTGTATATATATGAAGGTTCTTCAGCTATAAAGGAGGATTGCTTTTTGAAGGAGGTAATACTGTATTTAATTCCTATGTCTTACAAATGTTTCATCCTTACTAACAAAAAAAACACTTTCGGGCATATAATGCTCCGCCTAGCGGTGCTTTTGTTAGAGCTTGGCCTAGAATAGATATTATGTTTGAATGATGTATTTTGAAAACAGTTATAATAATTTTAACATCATAACATATGTATCAGTGTGCGTTTATATTTTGCATGTATTTTTTCTACTTATTTACTTTATCTTGTTAACGATTCCTTTAACACATATCCTTAAAACTGTGATATAGAACATTTTTCGATGACATTGTACAAAGGCAAAAAGAGGTTTTAGTTAATTCTACATGTAGTACAAAAAATGTCACAAAAGTTTATTTTCATGAAATTGTACAGAATCCAGTTTCTGAAGCCAATGGTGTTTATTGTTAATATAAGAGGGTTTTTACTCAGCGTTGTGCAAAAAGTAATGTGCAATGAATCATGGTCATGCTTCTTTTGCACACACCAACTGTTATTCAAATCAAAAATACGTTACGATATTAGAGTATTTATATTTATTTAAAATATTATTTTTTTTAAAGTTGTGCATTTTTTACATATCACAATTAAAGCTGCCGGTCTCCAGATCAGCCAATTATTTCAAGAAAATTAAACTTTAGAAAAATGTACTATTATTTTAAGGAAAGTAAAAATATTCAAGATTCAATCATGATTTATATTTTATGTGTGATTAATGACTGACTGCAGTATTTATCATCATATTTCTACTGCATGACTAACTCGGTAAGCACTATTTTTGCACATTCTGACCTATTTATAATAATATTCGTAGATTGTATGTGTTTACATTCCTTGTTCACTTGAGAGTGATTAAATTTTCAACACTTTTAAAAACTTTCATGAAAATAAGCATGAACCTGGAGGCACGCTGCTTTAAGTTTAGAGAATAATAGCCTGTGATATGAATGTACATATCATGAATCTGTATTTATTGTATTTTTATCACTTCTTCTTTATTTTTCTGCTTTTTCATTTAAAAAAAACTTTTAACTTCAATTTGTACAAAACATATCTGATTAGCACATGGTTATGTTCGAATGGATAACTACTGCTATCAAAATCCAAGTTTCCAAGTTTATTTTAATACCTCCATAAAAGGGTCTGTAGCTAGTTGAATAACCACCTGTCTCTTACAACAAAATTTCAGTTATGACGGAATAATCGATCTTAATTAAACTATATTTGAATGTGCAAAACGATTTTTTGTCTTTTCATATTTTTGGTATAAAAAAACTTTAGAGTTTTAACTTGAAGTGACATTATGCTCATTTTTCAATTGTCAAGTTGAGCTGAATTGACAATACAAGTAATGACTGACTGTTAAAATGGTAATTGACCAAAAGTTTATATTTGAAAATGATTAAGATAAAATGTAAATAGAAAGACTCCACTCTTTTATATATAAAATTGAACGTATCAGGTAAATTCCGATGAATATTTACTGTCAATAGCTTACATACAAATGTTTTCTTGGACCACGTGAATTAGTTAGCGTTCAGCAATTGAAAGAAATGATCGCAAAATCTTACTTTATATTCACTCATAATATATACCCTTGGATGGTCATAATCTCACTTTAACATACCTAAAATGTAATTGTTGCATAGTAATAAAAATGTTGTATTTTAGAGAAACATATCTGGCATAACATACGAAAATTCTTAATTCTTAATATTTTTAAATCATTTTACCTTAATGTCAGTCATTCCCATTTTCCCACTTTATTCAAGATATACTCCATGTAAGAATAGATATATTTGTAATCAGATTGTTTTAAATGTGTACAAATTATGTACTTACATTTTTATACAGTAACTTTACATTCATTGTGATGCTGCTGTTGTTGTAGTTGTTGTTGTTTTGTTTTGGTTTTGGCTGTTTTTAATTTCAGCATTTGGTAATTAATAAAAGTTGGTATTCCTGTATTTCAATAAACGATCATAGTGAAGTTGGACATAATTTAATATTTCAAAAAGCAAACTAACTAAAATAGTATCAATCAAATTTGATATTTGGAACAAAAAATGAGCATGGAAATTGCGGTATCTTAGCTTAACAACAATAATAATGCAACAACACCAAAGCATCAAAAAGTACGCATTTTAAATCTTATATAATTTACTTTTTAGGCATTGGCCTAGAATACGTACATTGTATTATGATTGAATGATGTATTTTGAAAACAGTTATAATATTTTAACATCATAACATATTGAATCAGTGTGCGTTCATATTATGCATTGTATTCTTTCTACTTATTTACTTTATCTTGTTAACGATTCCTTTAACACATATCCTTAAAACTTTGATATAGAAAATTTTTATATGACATTGTTCAAAGGCAAAACGAGGTTTCAGTTAATTCTACATGTAGTACAAAAAATGTCACAAAAGTTTATTTTCATGAAATTGTACCGAATCCAGTTTCTGAAGGCAATGATATTATTGTTAATTCTAAGAATTCAACATTGCTAAAATGTTGTGTTCATTGAATCATGGTAATATGTTCTTTTGCACTCATCAACTGTTATTCAAATGAAAAATACGTAAGGATACTGGAGTATTAATATTCGTAGATTGTGTGTGTTTACATTCCTTGTTCACTTGAGAGTGATTAAATTTTCAACCCTTTTAAAAACTTTCATGAAAATAAGCATGAACCTGGAGGCACGCTGCTTTAAGTTTAGAGAATAATCGCATGTGATATGAATGTACATATCATGAATCTGTATTTATTGTATTTTTATCACTTCCTCTTTATTTTTCTACTTTTCCATTTAAAAAATAAACTTTTAACTCCAATTTGTAGAAAACATATCTGATTATTACATGGTTATGTTCGAATGGATAACTACTGTTATCAAAATCAAAGTTTCCAAGTTTATTTTAATACCTCCATAAAAGGGTCTGTAGCTAGTTGAATAACCACCTGTCTCTTACAACAAAATTTCAATCATGACGGAATAATCGATCTTAATTAAACTATATTTGAATGTGCAAAACGATTTTTGTCTTTTCATATTTTTGGTATAAAAAAACTTAGAGTTTTAACTTGAAGTGACATTATGCTCATTTTTCAATTGTCAAGTTGAGCTGAATTGACAACAAAAGTAATGACTGGCTGTTAAAATGGTAATTGACCAAAAGTATATATTTGAAAGTGATTAAGAAAAAATATAAATAGAAAGACCCCACTCTTTTATATATAACATTG
The DNA here is from genome assembly GCF_026571515.1 of Ruditapes philippinarum. Taxonomy (NCBI): domain Eukaryota; kingdom Metazoa; phylum Mollusca; class Bivalvia; order Venerida; family Veneridae; genus Ruditapes; species Ruditapes philippinarum. Next base: position 192,458 of record NW_026860551.1, on the reverse strand, counting down.
AACGTATCAGGTAAATTCCAATGAATATTTACTGTCAATAGTGTACATACAAATGTTTTCTTGGACCACGTGTATTAGTTAGCGTTCAGCGAAGAAAATTATTAAATTGAAAGAAATGATCGCAAAATCTTACCATATATTCACTCATAATATATACCCCTGGATGGTCATAATCTCACTTAAACATACCTAAAATGTAATTGTTGCATACTGAACAATACCAAAAATGTTATTTTAGATAAACATATCTGGCATAACTTACAAAAATTCTAAATATTTTTACTTTAATGTCAGTCATTCCCATTTTTTCCACTTTATTCAAGATATACTCCATGTAAGAATAGATATATTTGTAAATAGATTATTTTAAATGTGTATGAAATATGTACAGTACTTATTTTTATACGGTAACTTTACAGTTATTGTGCTGCTGCTGCTGTTGTTGTTGTAGTTGTTGTTGTTTTGTTTTGGTTTTGGTTTTAATTTCAGCATTTGGCAATTAATAAAAGTTGGTATTCCTGTATTTCAAAAAACGATCATAGTGAAGTTGGACATAATTTAATATTTCAAAAAGCAAACTTAGTAAAATATCTATTTAAATAGTATCAATCAAATTTGATATTTGGAACAAAAAAATGAGCATGGAAATCGCGGTATCTTAGCTAAACAATAATAATTCAACAACACCAAAAACATCAAAAAGTACGCATTTTAAATCTTATATAATTTACGTTTTTAGGCATTGGCCTAGAATAAGTACATTGTATTATGATTGAATGCTGTATTTTGAATACAGTTATAATATTTTTAACATCATAACATATTGTATCAGTGTGCGTTCATATTATGCATTGTATTCTTTCTACTTCTTTACTTTATCTTGTTAACGATTTCTTTAACACATATCCTTAAAACTGTGATGTAGAACTTTTTTTCTATGGCATTGTTCAAAGGCAATACGAGGTTTCAGTTAATTCTACATGTAGTACAAAAATGTCAGTTTATTTTCATGAAATTGTACAGAATCCAGTTTCTGAAGTGAAGGCAATGGTGTTTATTGTTAATTCTAGGAGGGTTTTTATTCAACGTTGTGCAAAAAGTAATGTGCATTGAATCATGGTCATGCTTCTTTTGCACATTCAAATAAAAAATACGTTACGATATTGGAGTATTTATATTTATTTAAAAGATTTTTTAAAAAAGGATGTGCATTTTTACATAACACAATAAAAGCTGTCTGTCTCCAGATCAGCCAAATATTTCAAGAAAATTAAACTTAAAAAAAAAATGTACTTAGATTTTAAGAAAAGTAAAAACATTCGAAATTCAAGATTCAATATATAATTTATATGTTATGTGTGATTAATGACTGACTGCAGTATTCATCATCATATTTCTACTGCATGACTAACTCGGTAAGCACTATTTTCGCACATTCTGACCTATTTATAAAATTATTCGTAGATTTTATGTGTAAATTACATTCCTTGTTCACTCGAGAGTGATTTAATTTTCAACACTTTTTAATAATTTTCATGAAAATTAGCATGAATCTTGAGGCATGCTGCTTTACGTTTAGAGAATAATAGCCTGTGATATGGATGTACATTTGAATCTATGTTTATTGTATTTTTATCACCTCTTTTTTATTTTTCTACTTTTTCATTAAAAAAACTTTTACTTCAACTTGTAGATCTGATCTGTACATGGTTTTTTTCGTATGGTTGTCTGTATAGCCCATTATCTGTTTATAATAAATCATCACCAAGAAAAAATGCACTTGTGTTGTTGTTTTTTCATAATAGAATCTACAAAGCTTCGATCCTTGTCCATAGTTTTCTCCGATTTTATACAGACCTGTGTTTGAAATATCTATTCGAATGATAAACTGGCTATTTGACAAACCTTGTTTGATACATAAGTTAACTTAAGTGAAAAAGAAAATGACCATGCCTGCTCAAATCTTTCAACGCATTACATAGTCCCACCAATCATTCGTTATGTATTATACATGTTTTTTCGTATAATTCGTGTAGTCCAATTTTTTGATAAATTGTTGCATATATGAGATATCATTCTTGAACTTGCTTAAATAGTTCATAAATTTTCCCTGTCATTTCTGGCCAAATAAATGAATGATCATATAAGCTTAGATGGATTCATTTTATTCATACAAAAGTACCAGTTAATGTCCTGTGTCAGATTAGAATCCGTACCTTCCATTAGCTAGATAAGACTGTTACTTGAAAGAACTTGCAGCAAGTGACTTAGTACCCACTATATGGCGAGCGTTACAACATACGATGTTTAACCTTTTATCTAATATAAACGTGATTCGACGGCTTTTCACCCCCAACCCCACCCCACATTTGAGGCTTATTTAGACCCCAAACTCTGTTTTTCGTTTGAGAAATGTTGTTTTAAAAAAGCGATCACTTTTTCGGCGCCAACCATATCAAAAAGGTATATCAAGGGGTTGTCAGAGGTGGGACGTACCCCCTTCTGTTTTGGCTGAAAAAAATTGGATTTGTGAGGTGCTAAAATGGCCTCGTGTCGATCTTAATGTAGCGTGTAACCAACGCTGAAAGGCCTTCTACTCTTTGGAATCAGTTTTGGTGGAGAAAGCAAAACAAAATAGTGATTTTTTGGCAATTTTGAGACGTCCCCCGTTTCCATGGTAACAGGAATTTTAAGATTGAGCATGCTGTTACAGAGGCTATGGTCCAGTTAACATTTCTGCCAAGTTTGATCATTATTGAAGTATTTCTTATAGTTTCATAGCAGTTTGAACTTGTAACAGAAGGCTTTTCAATGAAAACAGCCATTTTTCACGATACTCACGATATACACATGCAGTAAAAGGTTAACTAGTCTTCATGGAATACAGTTAAGATCAATCTCGATCAAAGACACTGTTGTGATTTAAATATTTTAATATAAATTTCTAATACTTTACAAGTTTGTACCAACATGTTTTTTACAACTGATAAAAAAAACAAATTGCAAAGCGTTATCTTTCGAATTAAAACATTAACTGAATTTTAAAAAACAGACATTAATTTTGAAAACGTGTTTACACGCCGCATTACCATGTTTATCACTACATAAAACAACAAATTGTCTAAAAATTTAGCTTTATTTTTTACTTTCACAAAGTATAAGTGTTATTAACAGAAATCACTTATCTCTGACAATCAGGAAAACACAAATGATATAAAGAAATGCAATACATGTACCCTTTTAGATGGCAACAAGCAAATTGTTTTCTAGCACACCTCTGTTTGTTTGATTGGGTTTTACACCACACCTACAAATTATAGGTCATATGGCCACGTCCCAGCTTTACTGGTGGAGACAGACCCCAGGTGCCCTTCCGTGCATGATTTCAGGCAAGAACGGGCACATGAGTAGAACCACCTGCGTTCCGTATTACACCTTTGTTATGTATCATTACACAATTATTTATGTATTTGTATTTAACATTTTTTTTTCCCTGCCAAGAGGAAAAAAGAAAAAAGCTGTTTGTGGGTTTGGTTTAGAAAATATACCGGTAAATCCCCGGGCAAAAATTGTACTTTTAAACCTTTGACAATTTTAAATTTTAATTTGTATTTTCTTTAAAAAAACCCTATCCCCAAACCCACAACTTCCCAAAAAGGGAAAAAAAAAATTTAACCCAGAATTTAAAATTTGACAAAACACCCTTTTGCCCCAAATTCCTACCCAGGAAAAAAATTTTTACAAACCCTATAAATTTAAATGTTTTCAACTAAAAATTATACAAGTTTAGTCAAGTGCTTGTTCAGGCCTACATTATATAGTCAGCCTTACATGAACATTTGTACTGTTTGACTTGACTGTTCACTTTTTTTGTCTGCTTTTTGTCTTTCTTTTACTTCAAACACTGTATTGTGGACAGCATAAATGTTCTTTTTTAAATATTGAAAAATGGATTATTACAAAATCAAAGCAATGCAGTCAATATAAACATTATACTGTCCTGTGGCAAAATGAAGAATGAAATTACAAGTGCTCAGCTTATTGTAACAATATGGTGTGCAATAATGTTCTACCATAAAACCTTGTAGCTTTGTAGATGTATCCGTTTAAGCTAGACACAAGTATTGTTTTTATCAAAAAAATAATAAAACAATTTTATAATTCTCGGGGGATCTATAATCAGTTACTTACAATTGTAGATTATTCTAAATGATCTCCAAATTGTCATTTGACTTTATATTTTGAAGACAAAAGTTACTTGATACACTTATAACAGAATATTTTCAATATCTTAAATATGATATTTCATTCTATTAATGATTATTATCAGCTATGCAACATTAAAACTTTCTGCAAATAGCAAGTTTTTTTCAATATTTTTTATTTAACTTATAATATTACATTGTATATCATAAAATGCTATCAGTTACAAACGTTCATTATTACAGTTGGAACTAATTTAATTCAAGCCATATTATTAAAGGACACTAACAGAGCAGTGTATAAAATAAAACAAGCTGTTTACAGTCAATACTTTTAATCATATACAAAACAACACATGGATTAACATTCATTTATGCTGACTTAATCATAATTACGGATACTCAAATTCACATTTAACTAAACAAGAAATGTTTGTAAAACATGTATGCCCCCTATCAGCAGCCAATTAGTCATGTGATAAGGTTATTATGCATGACTTCTGACCCAGTGATCAAACAATTAATAAGGGTTATCAAGTATCTACTGGTCATGACCTTAACCTTTGACCCCTTGACCCAAGACTCAATAGGGGTCATCTGCTGGTCACGACCAATCATCATACAAAGTTTGAAGTTCCTAGGCCTAAGCATTTTTAGTTAATTGATCAGAAACCGTTTTTACCTACAAGGTCAATGTGACCTTGACCTTTGACCACTTGACCCCAAAATCAATAGGTCATCTGCTGGTCATGACCAATCACCATACCAAGTTTGAAGATCCTAGGCCTAAGGGTTCTTTAGTTATTGATCAGAAACCGTTTTAACATACAAAGTCAATGTGACCTTGACCTTTGACCCCAAAATCAATAGGGGTCATCTGCTGCTCATGACCAATCACCATGCCAAGTTTGAAGTTCCTAGGCCGAAGCGTTCTTTAGTTATTGATCAGAAACCGTTTTTACTTACAATGTCAATGTGACCTTGACCTTTGACCCCTTGATCCCAAAATCAATAGGGGTAATCTGCTGGTCATGACAAATCACCATGCCAAGTTTGAAGTTCCTAGGCCTAAGCGTTCTTAAGTAATTGATCAGAAACCGTTTTTACTTACAAGGTCAATGTGACCTTGACCTTTTACCCCTTGACCCAAAACTCAATAGGGGTCATCTACTGGTCACGACCAATCATCATACAAAGTTTGAAGTTCCTAGGCCTAAGCGTTTTTAGTTAATTGATCGGAAACCGTTTTTACCTACAAGGTCAATGTGACCTTGACCTTTGAACCCTTGACCCCAAAATCAAAAGGTCATCTGCTGGTCATGACCAATCACCATACCAAGTTTGAAGTTCCTAGGCCTAAGGGTTCTTAAGTTATTGATTGGAAAGCATTTTTACCTACAAAGTCAATGTGACCTTGCCCTTTGACTCCTTAACCCCAATATCAATAGGGGTCATCTGCTGGTCATGACCAATCACCATACCAAGTTTGAAGACCCTAGGCCTAAGGGTTCTTTAGTTATTGATCGGAAACCGTTTTTACCTAAGAGGTCAATGTTACCTTGACCTTTGACCCCAAAATCAATAGGGGTCATCTACTGATCATGACCAATCACCATATCAAGTTTGAAGTCCCTAGGCCTAAGGGTTCTTTTGTTATTGATCGGATACCGTTTTTACCCAAGAGGTCAATGTGACCTTGACCTTTGACCCCTTAACCCCAAAATCAATAGGGGTCATCTGCTGGTCATAACCAATCACCATACCAAGTTTGAAGTTCCTAGGCCTAAATGTTCTTTAGTTATTGATCGGAAACCGTTTTTGCTTACAAGGTCAATGTGACCTTGACCTTTGACCCCTTGACCCCAAAATCAATAGGGGTCATCTACTGGTCATGACCAATCACCATACCAAGTTTGAAGTTCCTAGGCCTTAGGGTTCTTTAGTTATCACTCGGAAACCATTTGGTCTACGGACCGACAAGTGCAAAGCAATATACCCCCTTTTCTTCGAAATGGGGGCATAAAAATTCAGACTTTAAAAAAAAATCTTTATTTTTCTCTCTCTTAAAGATATATACATGTACATGGGATTTAAACTCCTAACCTGCAAGAACTGAAAGAAATTAGCCTTTACCTTCAGTAAAGAGCCTGGCTAGCCAACCAATCTCTATACTGTTGGTAACTAATTTTTATTTATTTTTTTGTATTTTGAAATGTACATCCCTTTACTTTGAATAGATCCTAACAAATCAAATTTAGAGCAAGGCAAATCTATTTCACAAATTCAGGAAATTAAGTTTTGAATATATGCAAAGCTTTGGTAAATATTTCACATAAAATTGAATTACTCTCCTGATTATGATTATCAAGTAAAAATTTCTTACAAAGCATCTACAATGTACATGTATTGTAATGGGACATTGGTAAATATAAATCAATAAAGTTAAAGGGCAGAACATATGATTTTTGGATTAATTGGTCCTGCGTAAATAATATTGAAAATTTTTACATGAAATAAATAACAATCACACATAAATAGCTAAAATCTGGATTTTTTTCTCTAATTTTTACCTCATTGTTTTTTTAACTTTGCCATTTGAAATAATTTACATCACAACACTCTCTTATCTATATTACAATAAATTAAACAACTATTTATCATCGTTGGAAATGTGGCTCTGACAGTCACAAAAATATATCATCTAAATATAATTAGTAATATGTAAGAAGTAAGCATTCATGAAAAAATATATCATATAAGCTTTACTCTGTTATTCCAAAAATGCAAAATATTATTCCATTCTAAAACATGTTGACCTAATATTTCATGTAAAAGTTTTCCTTATGTTGTTGAAGAGTTAAATGAAAGCCATCAAGCACTGCCAGGGGCTATAATCAATCTATAAACAAGAGCGGCGGCTATTGCAATTCCTAGGGGTATCAGCCAGCCTGACCAACTACTGAAAAATACAACAATAAACGTATTACTGATAAATAACAACAATAACAAACCAATTAAACATAATCATAAACTGGTTTCATGAACTGCAATAAAATGAGAAACAACTAGTTGTTGATCCATATAAAACTGTCTACAATTGCTTCTTTGACAACCACCAAGCACTAAGCTAATGTCAGTCTATTTTTTATTTCCTAAGACAAAGAACATTGTAGTGTAAGAAATTTCAAAGAAACAATTTTTCTTATAGAATTTACCAGGTAATAATTAAATTTCATACACTTGTTACTATATATAGTAACAAAATTGCCTATGATTTCAACTGATTATGAGTGTCACGTGACCTATTATGAGTTTGCGGCCCGGGGCCGAGAACTAGTTATCAGCCCGCAGAACATGTGCACGTTCACAAACTGAAACAATGACGTCATATTTTACGTCATCAAACAGTTAACTGTAAAAGTGAAAGTAGGTTGTCAGCACCAATCGCTTTATTTTTATTATGAGAGCTTAAGCGTATTTAGTACAAACACATTTTTGTTACTATTGAAATTTGAAGAAATAATACGACAAATTCATTCCGAAAAAAAATGAAAATAAAACTTGCTTTTAGATTCTACTGCTTTGAACACTCTAAACATCTCTGTACAGAACAGTAGAAGAGTAGACAAGAATTTCAACGAATGAACTTCACAGTATTTGTTGTTGTTTTTTTTGTTTTTTTTTAAATGCTACTATTAGATCTACCAAGTGTATTAAAGACATTAATACACGTCAGAGTAGGGCCGGAAGGTGATAATCGGCCCTGAATGAATAATGGCCCTCGGGCTAAAGCCCTCGGGTCCATTATTCATTTTGCGGGCCGATTATCACCTTCCAGCCCTCTCCTGCCGTGTATTAACCTCTTATTCATATCTGACTTTAACAGTAATGGTCTTTTATTAATCAAGGCCATAGGTTATACATGTATATTCACCACCTAAATTGTGTTTGTCAAAAAATGAATCAAATCAAGTCAATTAATAACAAAGTCATGACAATTTAAGCAAAATTCTATTATTTGACCTTGACAGTCAAAGCCTTTTTAAAGTTAAATTCATATTAAATTATTCAACATGTCTATTTAACCATAAGTTCCTTTTTTGTCCAAGTATAAATCAAATCTGTAAATGAATAACAAAATTCATCCCTATAAAAACATCAAGTTAAATATCCCCCTCTCGATTCTCACTCTCTCTCTTTTAAGTCTTTCCCCTCTAACTCTTTTAAACCAAATGCAACTCATCTCCAATCACAAAATACAGGCTGTTGACACATTTCTTAGAAATAATTTTGTCTCCTGGGAACCATTTATAGTTTAGTTATCCGATAATAGATATCATAATTTCCAAGGAAAATGACAATGTAGACATTTTCACTCTCCCCAATGTCCCTCGGAGACTTGAATGTCACAGAAAACTATTTAATTATATTTAACAACCAAAATCAGTAAAAGGTGGAAGATTTATGACGTCTCAAGTCGGTGGAGGGGAAACAATATTGTTGTTAGAAGTGAAACAATCTTTTCGGTAAACTTACAAGGGCATATCAGAAGTCCCACAGGAACTATTTGAAGTTATTGAAAGCTTGACAATGATATCAATGAGAGTGGTTCATGGCTAAATTTCAAGATAATATTTCCCAAAGCGAATGCCTTCACTGAATCAAAAACAATTTATCTTTATGAAAATATATAATAAATAAAATGTAAGCACGTTTTCTTAAGTAGTTTTATTGATTATTTTTTCTTCTTCTTTCTTTTCTGAGGGAAATATTTGAGTATCATAAATAAACAATAAAACCAAAAATTAATTAAACCATTGAATAATGATAATCTTTATAGGCTCATTAATGTTTTACACTTCATATCAATAACAATAAAAATTTCAGAACATTCTATATATTAAACACAAATCTTAAGATTATACACATGTAAGGGGGCTTCATACTATTTCTGATTTTTTTTTGTTTTGTCTACTTAAAATGCAATTCCAAGAAGGATAATAACATATTGTAACTTTTTACAAAGACAGTAATTAATAGTATTTGGAGAACTGTTTCCCAAATTTGGATACAAAAAAAAGTAATGAGTTAACAATACAGGAGTAATATGCTAAAAGGTCAAAACGAGACCAGGCCAGAAAATTAAATGGATCTAAATGCTGATAATTATTTATTAGGTTAGAGAAAAAAAGTTTATGACTTCACAATTCATAAAAATATTTGGCCTTTTAGAAACTGAAATACAGCATCAATACCCCACAATGCATCATGCATCATCAGAATTATCTAGGACAAGGTTTAAAATGAGGGTAAATACATGAAGATTTCCATCCTTTCCTAGGGTGCATAAGAGTTGAGGCATTGTCCGATTCCCATCACCTAACTATTTATATTTATCATGTTATGTTAAATGAAGTTTTTTTTTCAGTCTACCTATTTAGAAAAACTACTGCCTTTTGATTTGAAATATTACTATGATTAAAAGGGAACATGTTCTTCTTTCTTGCATCATGACTGAGAAACAACTTTGTAAACTTGTCCTTTTTCCAGAAATCTTGTCTTTATTTCCTACTTTCATTGTTCATTTGTCTCTCAACTCTTAAAGATGAATACCAGGGTTTTACGGGACGCAGAATTCTGCGTCCCTATACGCATAAATTTAGACATGTACGCATATAAGTTATCCACTTGCGTCCAAGTGTACGCACAAAAATAATCCTAGACAATAGATATTATTGTTTCTGACCCGACTTGATTTTATCTCTTTCTTCTCGAAGCTCACAAAATTCCATTTAAATCTAATACAGCGAGCAGAAAATGCTTCCGTTGTTTATTTCGGAAGTGAACATGCGCATGCTATTTGCAAGTGCCCGCTGCAGAAACTGATGACGTTTATCGTGCAAGCTACAGTAACTGATGACGTTTACCGTAAAATCTATTTTAGGTAGCTGTTTTTGGTTTTTTCTGTTGCTATATTTAGACGGACTATTTATAACAAGCAATTACTATTGGTTAGCATATCCAATGTCGATGCGAATGTATTTTGTACATGAACGGCGATAATAAAAAAGGCAGTGCTTTTTGCAAACTTATTTTCATAATGTTATAGAAATTAAGTCACTGGGTATGTTATTATCGTTGGTGTTATAAATATAATGGTTTCGGCGAACTTAACTTTTAACTAGGACATCAAGTATGTTCCAGCTTATGAGGAGGTGCAAAAGCGGTTTCGTCAGCCTTTTGTTATATGATATTTTTAAAAACGCAACATATTTAGCTGACTGGTCTGTAAAGTTATATATTGTGTGTTTACTAGTTCAGCTAAAATATTTACAAATAGATCCGTACAAATTTTCAGTCTGTTGGTGTAATCACCATATCAATAACAAAATATGCTACTAAAACTTGACATTCCAGCCACTCAAAGACTTATAAGCCTTTGAAATAGCACATGATATTATTGTAAAGGGCTACTAAAGGGCTATAAAAAAACCTAGTGATAAAAGATATTGAAATCATATACTTCTTATGAAAACAGTACAATATACATGCATATCTCTTACAGGGTAAATAAATGATTTTAAGCAAAATAGAGTGGTCTTCATAGTCTTTTATAGTGAAAATAATTTTGGACCCCTAAAATTTAGGCCTGGACCCCTACTTTTCTAGGCTGTGCATCCACTGGACCCCTAAAATTTCAAAGAGATGTAAAACCCTGTGGATACCCACTGTTGATTAACATGTAATAATCAAGCAGGAAATTGTTGCTTTGCTCTTCAAACATCACTTACCCTATGGAAAGGCCTTCTGTGTATTTGTAAGTTTCTTTTTATGAAATGCTTCTTGGAAGGCTCTTAAAAACTTCCAAAAATTCTAAATTTTGTAAGGGGAATAACTCACCTGGATTGAGATGCTGGTGCAGATGGAGTTGTCCTTTCCTAAAATATAGAGTACATATTTGATAAAACATAATAAATCAAAACACAGTATTTGAAATACAACTTGTTTTGTTAAAGAAGTATGTTATCAAAGTTTCCTAAATACTACAGCAATGTTTCTGTGTTTTTTGGGGGTGGTTGGGTTTTACACCTAACAAACACAGTATAGGTCAAATGGCAACTAATCAGCTTTTTTGGTGTAGGAAGACCTCAGGTGCCTTTCCATGTATTATTATAGGCATGAATAGACACCTGAGTAGAACCACTGACATTCTGTAAGCTAGCTAGATAGCTTCCTTAAAGTAAAGCTTCCAAAGTCCGTGTTCGGATTCACACCCACAGCCGGATGGGCAAGTGGTTTGAAGTCAACGACTTTAACAACTCAGCCATAGACACCCTTTACATCAATCTAATAACTGTTTTTAATGAAGGGTCATAATAACAATCATTTCAAAAATTATACAAGAGCATCAAATCTGTTTGAGCGAACACAATTTAACCATTTAATCAGATCAGGATTGGTAATGGTCAATATACATTGTAATAGCTCAGGCAGAAGACATGCTCTTATTATTTTCATCCCTAGAGGCTCCTTAAGACCACTTTGGTATAGAATAAGAACCTGTAAATGTTAACATTTTTCTTTATCTCTGTATAAAACAATGGAGACCATGTTATATGAAATTTCATAATCTGGCTAAAGAATAGAATTAAAACACTGTAACACCTCACCTGGACAGTTCTATTTTTTCTCTCAGACTGAAACATAAAAAAACAACATATTAATAATAATTATGTTTGAAATCTTTTGTGACAATAATCACCACGTTTGTCAAAAATTATGCAATCAAAGAATTGACGAAACAATACCCTGTTACAAGAAAATTTTGTTTCTCGTTTTATAAATGTCAAAACTTTTACAAAACTATAACCGATGTTTTTTGCCTTACTAAACAATGTTTCATTCCTACATACCTTCATTGAACAAGTTAAGTCTATTGCCTTTTTTATACTTGATAAGCATTTTAGCAAATCATAGAATTCTTTTTCAAATATACAAAAAAAATTGGCTATCAACACAATACACAATCAAATCAGGTTTTCTGTCAGTAACAAGAAAAAGTATTGCTTAAGATGCATTAAAACAGTAGTGAGTACACAAATTTTCAAGTTATCCTAACAATGCTGATGTCGCTCCGCTTTTAGACTTACAGGTGTCCCATACCTGCAATATTTCAGGCACCAAACTGGAATGCTAGTAGAACCACCTACATGTTTCTATATAATATATTTTTCATGACCTATATTTTTCCATCAGTCTGTCTGTCTGTTAAACTCCCAGTTCTGATGGAGTTCCTGTCATCAAACCTTTACCGCTCGGCCATGGAGGCCCCACACTAACAATTAAACATTGTTTAAAATATAACATTCGTACTGTGCATTCATATAGTGCAACATCCTACCTCGACAATATACCCCCTAAATTTTCTTTTTACTAATTCTTTTGGCCCTCCGGTTTTTAAAGGCCAAAATCTTCAAATGGGATCTGTGGGGATCCCAAACCTTTAAACAAACAAATAAAAGGGAACCCCTTTATTTAAATTTACTTTACCACATTAAATTCTCAGATACACTTTTCCCGGTTTTGAATTTAAAAAAATGCATTTTTAATCTTTGGGGGGTTTAAAAAAATAATAAAATCATAAAAACATGTAACAGTTTTTCCACGTCTGTTTTTTACTTGGACATGCTTTTTTTTGCTTTAAAAGGGTTTGGTTTTTTAAAAATCTCAAAAATTTATTTATCATATTCAAAATTTCCCGACAAAAGTGGGTTTTTTTTTCATTCTTTTTGAAATGGTCCCGGGGGTTTTTTGCCCCTGTTTAAAATTTTGCAATGGGGAAACCCCAATTTGTGAAAAATAGGGCCCATATCAATTACTTAATATATACTACAGAATCAGGAAAAAAAAATGTTAAAATTTACTATGGGTTTGGACAAAAAACCGTATAAGAAAATTTCAAATTTTTAAAATTAGGGCCCTGTATATGTTGTAAAAATTGCTTTCCTTGTTTCTGCATGATTTTACAGCGCTGACATTTTTTGCGTATTATACGAATTTGACCAATTATGATATTATTAGTGTAACGTAAATTGTAGTGAAAAAACAATTTTTTTGGGGTTTTGGGAAAATGGGGCCCTTATTCGCGCCCCAAAAAAAATGTGTGGAAAAAAACACAAACATTTTGATGTCAATTGGGACTTTCATAATCAAGTTATTTGATTACATACTGAAACCCTTGGGGTTAGAGTGGCGAAACCTGCTTTTTGGATAGAAAATTAATCAAATAATTTTGCGGTCGAGGTGCTTTAACAAAATTACATGAATTTTTAAAATTTCAAAATTTAAACGGGCGGCAATTTAAATTTTTAATCAATTTTTAAATACATTTGTACTTAAAACCATTAAATAAGCGAAAAGGGAATTGCTTTTACATGAAATTTTTTAAATGATTTAATTTTCTTCCCAAAAAATTCTCATTCAGGATTTTACATATTTTTTTCAATATTTTAACAAATTTTAAGGGTTGGAAGCTATTGGGCTTTTTGGGAAAAAACATTTAACCCTTTTCCTGGAAGCCAAACCGGTTACCTTGAAAAAGGGGGAATTTGGTTTTTTGGTTTTCCTTTTCAGGGGAAAAACCAACCCAATTTCCCCCTTGACGGGTTTAAACCCCATGCCCCTAAAATGTTTTTGAAATCATAAAATTACAAAGACCCGTTTTATAGATGATTTTTTGCTAACTACTCGGCCACGCCACCATTTTCAGGACATAAAGGGGTTAAAATAAAAAAACTAACCCACAAGTCAAGTTGCACTATCATCACAAAATAAAAGGAAAATTTGGGAAAGGGCCCACTTACCAGTTTTGCTCCAGCAAAATTTTTTCAACCCCCAGGGATGCTGGAAATCAAAAAAAAAATTTTTTGTTTGACCCCTTAAAAATTAAATTTAAAGGGTAGTTTTGGGAAAAATTTAAAAAATTACCTTTTAAATAAACAAAAAAAAGGGTATAAAAATTTTTTTTATTTCAAGCTATCGGGTTTAAAATGGCAAAATTATCCAATTAAAAAACACCAAAACTATTGCCCTTTTGGGAATATCTTACTTCTTTTTAAATTTTAGGGTTTTTCATTTAAAGCTAAGCATACCCCCTTTTTGGTTTGAAAATGCTTTAAAAATTTGGGTTTTAAAATTTTAAACCCTTATGAGTTTTCCATTTTTTTTTATAGGGGCTTGAAAAATCTTTAACTTCAAACGGGTTTGGGAAAGGGTTTTTTACATGTTTATTTTATCTTAAATCTTTTTTTTTTTTTGGGTTTCAGAAAGTGACTGTGAATGTACTTAAAAAAAAATTTTAAACTCTTTTGTCAATAGTAATTTTTTACGTGAAATTTTTAAATTTAAATTTCAATGTGAAAAACCAACAGGGGCTCAAAAACTTTTATCATTTCCCCCTTTTCCCAATGTTTTTGAAAAGTCTTTTTTTTCCCTCATTCCTAATTGAAAATTACTAAATAAAAAATACTGAAAAACCCAATTCTAAAAATTTTTCAAAAAAAGGGCCCTTTTTTCACTGTTATGGTTTTTTAAAATTTTTAAAAGATGCCCCTAGAACATTGCTTCTTTTTTTCTTTAAAACCCACTGCATAATAAAAATATGAAAATTTTTCCCCAAATTTTAATGAAACATTGCTAAAATTCCCAATTCCATGGGTATGGGTCATGTTCCCAAAATCCTGGAAAAAAAACCCTGACTCCAGATTATAGTTATTATAAAGAAGACAGATGTTGGGTTGAAATGAGTACCATTATGTGTGCATAACTGATCAGTCAAAATTAATTGAGTTACACACCTAAAATTGACAAGAAATAACAAGAGGGCCATGATGGCCCTGAGGTCGCTCACCTGTATATAGCCCCCCCCCACCCCCGGGCCAATTTTTACCCAAGGGCTTTTTTATTTGTTTATTTGAACAGACTTGGTAGACACCCATAAGAAGATGTTTCATGCTAAACATCTAAGTTCTAGCTCATTGGGTTTTTTAAAAGAAGATTTTTAAAGTTTTTACTATACACATATAGTAAAAAACAATGACACCCTGGGGCAGGGCCAGTTTTAACCCCCGGGCTTTTATTTGAACAAACTTTGTAGATATTTACTTAAAGATGTTTCATGCTTAATATCTAAACTCTAGCTATTTGGGTTTTTCAAAGAAGATTTTAAGTTTTTGCCAAACACATATAAGGAAAATCAATGACCCGCCGGGCGGGGCCAGTTTTGACCCCAGGGCTTTTATTTGAACATACTTGGTAGACACCCATTAGAACATGTTTCATGCTAAATATCTTAGCTCTAGCTTATTGAGTTCTTTAAAAGAAGATTTTTTAAGTTTTTACTATAATATGCATATAGGGAAAATCAATGACCCCCTGGGGCGGGGCCAATTTTGACCCCAGGGCTTTTATTTGAACAAACTTGGTAGACACTCATTAGAAGATGTTTCATGCTAAATATCTTAGCTCTAGCTCTTTGGGTTCTTTAAAAGAAGATTTTTTAAGTTTTTACTATATGCATATAGGGAAAATCTATGACCCCCTGGGGCGGGGTCAATTTTGACCCTAGGGCTTTTATTTGAACAAACTTGGTAGACATTCACTAGAAGATGTTTCATGCCAAATATCTAAGCTCTAGCTCTTATGGTTCTTTAAAAGAAGATTTTTTAAGTTTACTATATGCATATAGGGAAAATCAATGACCCCCCGGGGCGGGGCCAATTTTGACCCCAGGGCTTTAATTTGAACAAACTTGGTTGACACTCACTAGAAGATGTTTCATGCTTACTAACTTAGCTCTAGCTCTTTGGGTTCTTTTAAGGAAGATTTTTTAAGTTTTTACTATATGCATATAGGGAAAATCAATGACCCCCCGGGGCGGGGCCAATTTTGACCCCAGGGCTTTTATTTGAACAAACTTGGTAGACATTCACTAGAAGATGTTTCATGCTCAATATCTAAGCTCTACCTCTTACGGTTCTTTAAAAGAAGATTTTTTAAGTTTTTACTATATGCATATGATATAGGGAAAATCAATGACCCCCTGGGGCGGGGCCAATTTTGACCCCAGGGCTTTTATTTGAACAAACTTGGTAGACACTCACTAGAAGATGTTTCATGCCAAATATCTAAGCTCTAGCTCTTAGGGTTGTTTAAAAGAAGATATTTAAAGATTTTTCTTTCGGTTGCCATGGCAACCAGAGTTCTGCATGGAATTAAATTCTTTGAACAATTTTTAAAGGTGACCACCAAAGGAACATTCCTGTGAAGTTTGGATGAAATTGGCTCAGTGGTTTATGAGGAGATGTCATTTAAAGCAAAAGTTTACGGACGGACGACGGACGGACGGACGCCGGACGAAAAGCGATCACAAAAGCTCACCCTGTCACTTTGTGACAGATGAGCTAAAAATAAATAAAACTAATATTTAACAGATTTCTTCCTTTAAAAAAAAAAAGCTGAAAATAAGGGCATTTTAGTTTTGTGTTTTTACTGACTATATAATGCAGTGTCCAACCTGACAAAGAAGAGAACTTTAAACTGAAGTCAGAGTCCTGTCATTGATTAAAAGGGATCGAAGCAATTTCATACATGCTAGATATCATTTGATGATACAAATTCAGGATTGCATCACTTGTACTTTGTGTGCTTTTTATTGAACTTCTGTATATTATGAAAAGTATCACTTGTACTTTGTGTGCTTTTTATTGAACTTCCCATATATTATGAAAAGTATCACTTGTACTTTGTGTGCTATTTATTGAACTTCCGTATATTATGAAAAGTATCACTTAATTTGCATCATAAACTGCTTAAAACATTGTTACTTTGCATGACCAATTGTTTACATATACGCAAGTGAGAAAATATGAAGAACAGTAACTTTAATGACTAACTTTTGTCTTTGTTAAACAATGAATATCAATATGCACTTAAAATCTTGTTTCTTTGTTAAACAGTGAATATGCATTTAAATATTTTGTTTATCTTGTTATCAGAAGTGCACTACTTTAAGACTGTGAATTCAATATTATGAATTTTTATATAAGCCCAGCTAATAACTTATTTAGAGATAAAAAATTGGCAAATTTATGTTTACTCTGCATGTGATTTTAGCCTGGAACCCCGTTGTATCGATCTATTTACCCATAAATCACAACTACATTAAAAAAATTCAAATCTCCCTGAATATTTATTTTGTATCATTTATTTTGATCCTTTTGCTATAATATTTACATGGCAAATATCACTGATAAATACTTTTTAGCTTTGGAATATACGAATATTTACAGACATGTCAAACAGGTTGAAGAATTAGGTCACGCCATTATATCGATGCATTGTGAGAATCGCTCAGTTAGCCAAAGTTTGGGAAGCCTTAACCATCTTTATGTTAGCTATTTCAGTCAATTGGAAACATAGATGTCTGTTTTAAAATGTCAGCACACATTTAGGAACTTTTAACAGACAGTAAATGTACTTTTAATAAGAACACATTATTTATAAGACTATTTTTAGTATTTATTATCTACAACGTCTTACGGTATTGGAAACATGTTTATGACGTCTTACGGTAGTGGAAACATGTTTATGATCATTTTTACGGCACAAAAATAAATGCGAAAGATTTTCGTGACACTGTTGTAAATGTTAACAATCAGTAGGTGATGTATTTTGCAAAAAATCTAAAGATTTGTAAATAGATCGATACAATGAATAGCACGATACAATGGGGTTCCACTATACTCACTTTAGGACAAATGATCTGAACTTTTTTTACCATTTTGGACAACTGTCCCTAGGAGAGAAGATCTAGAAACCAAAAAAGTTGATAAGTACTTAATATATTAAAGTTTTAGTTATCCTAGAATAATACCTGACAAACTGCATGTCAAAATAAAATTATGCCAGAGGTCATAAAGTAGGACACATTGTACATACACACATAAACGGGTGGTGATTATCATGGCAAACTAAATCAATCAAACCAATTGTAAATAATTCCTAAAAATCAATATATACAAAAGCTTTATCTAATCACTACATCCCAATGCAATCGATCTCTACATCTATACCCCACCCACTGAAACACCAACCCTAACCCGGTGACACCAACAATGTGTAAAGTACATTCTTACCTCCTCTAAAAATTTTGTCACATCATACACTTTATCATAAATGACAAGAAATGTCGATTTCGAGTCATCATGTCCTTTGACTTCTTTTAAAGTAAATGTTTTAGTTTCTGTCATTTTCGTTTTTGCAGTCGCACAATTTCCAATCAACTTCCGGTGTATTTACAGGTTGAACACACATATGTAATTTTCATCCGTACTGTAGGCATAGCGCCACTACCGTTTTTTCCTATGCGTCTAGCTTACTCAGAGAAATGTCTTTGGCTTACACTATTTTTCACTTACTATTTTCACATTTTTTTTTTAATTTTACTTTCTTTTTTCATTTAATATCTTATGTTTTGTTTTATATTGATTTTTCGATGTAGGTCTGATATTTGCAAGCAAACCAAGTCAAATAAATAGGTTCAAAACAATTGCATGGTTATTTATGCAGACGATACCATGTACTTTTTCTTATTCTCTGGCAATTGTGCGCTTTTGTGGTAAAGACGGTTCATATGATATTATAGGATTATTGTCATAGTTTATCAGTTTCTTATAGTTTCTGTTCTTATCATTTTCAGATCTTGATCATTGTGTAATACAGTTGAATAAAGATACTTACAAATAGATATAACTCTTATTTATGATCAAGATACAGTGACGCAAGAACAATGCCTGTCGTACAGTGTCCATTTCCCGACTGTGACTACAGCACCGCTGACCTAGATGCAGCGATTGTTGCGGCACTCATCACAGCCCACAGTGCTGTACACACAAATGCACCTGTTTTGACTGCAAAAGTGGAGAAAGTGAAGCGACCTACCGTGACCGCCGCTGGAACCAGCGAGGACTGGGCCTACTTTCTATCACGCTGGACAGACTATGTGGCCGCAACCAAACTGAAGGGCAAGGACAAAGTCATTCAGTTGCTTGAGTGTTGTGACGAACCCCTACGCAGAGACCTGACTCGAACAACAGGTGGCAAATTAACTGAAAAGGCAGTAGACGATGTATTAGCCGCCATTCGAAAACTTGCTGTTCGTGAAGAGAACACAATGGTTGCTCGTGTGACATTACATAACATGAGACAAGACCGTGATGAGTCAGTCAGAAACTTTTGGTGCACGTCTCAGAGGACAAGCTGACATTTTGCAAATTCGTGATTGACTGCCCTGACTGTAATGCCAAAATCAACTACACAGATGCCATCATGCGCGACGTCCTCACACGAGGTGTTGTTTGACCCTGATATTCAGTTAGACCTACTTGGGGACAAAAATCAAAATATATACTTTGGAGGAAGTATTTCAATTCGTTGAAGCGAAAGAAGCAGGGAAACGTTCAGCTTCAAGGCTTTTGGATTCTCATTCGGTTGAGGCAGCCAGCTCCTACAAAAGGTCCAAGCAAGCTCTCAGCAAGGACAATCAAGACCTGTGTTCTTATTGTGGGAAACGTGGTCATGGCAAGAAAAGTGTGGCACAACTGCGTAAGACTCAGTGTCCTGCATTATGGCCACAAAGTGTGAACTTTGTCATCGAGATCACCCATTTCGAGAATATCTGCCGCAGCAAGGACAACCCAAAACGCCAAGTACAGTCTAGCCAACACAACTTTGACAAAGAAAGTGCTGTGTTTAACACATTGTGTACACTGAATTCCCTTCAAAACCACAGCATGACAATCTAAACACTATTCAAACCGGAAAACGGCAAAGTATTTCACTAGATCATCACATCTATGACAGCATGACAGACACGTGGTTTCGCAGAAACTCAAAGCCTCAGCCATTTGTGAACATTACTGTGCGAGCTCTTCCTGAAGATTACTCAGCCTTTGGGGGTCGACCTGCCAACACCGTCAGCGCCCACCATTGTTCCTGCTATGGCTGACACCAGTTGTCAGAGCTGCCTTGCCGGTCTTAAAGTTATTCATCGCATAGGACTATCTAGATCTGACCTTATCCTGTGACAATGCGCATGCACACAGCTAACAATGACGGTATCAAGATTCTTGGAGCCTCTTTACTACGGTTCTCAAGCAAAGACAGTAGTGGTAGAAGTGGTGGAAACGAGGCAGATGACATATGTTACAGACTCTTCAGACAAGCTGTTTCTGAGCAGAGAGGCATGTGTACAGCTAGGTATCATCAGCAATAGGTTTCCTGAGATACAGCCCTTACAAACCGGTACCGCAGCTGTCCATGGAGAGAACACTGCGCCATGCGGATGTCCTGAGCGCCAATCTCCACCTCCACCGCCAAGTGTTCTGCCATTTTCACCTACAGAAGAAAACCGCTCAAAACTACAGGAGTATCTTTCTTGATTACTACAGGTCCAGTACATTCAACACATGTAAACACCAGCCTCTGCCTCTAATGGATGTCCCACCTATGAAGTTTATGGTGGATCCAAACGCTGAACCAGTGGCCTATCACACACCAGTACCCGTTCAATACACTGGCGAGCTGCAGTAAAAGAAGGCCTTGATCAAGATGTACGGTGGGCGTGCTGGAACCAGTCCCCATTGGAGAACCTGTCACATGGTGCCATCGGATGGTCATATGCGCTAAGAAAAAATGGACAGCTCAGACGAACAGTTGACTTCCAAGCTCTCAATGCACATGCCACACGTGAGACCCATCACACACCTTCCCCATTCCTCCAAGCGCGATATCGGTTCCAAATGGGAAGAAAAAGACAGTGTTTGATGCCTGGAATGGCTATCATAGTGTCCCACTATATGAAGAACACCGATATCTTACAACATTCATCACGCCATGGGGAAGATACCGATACAAAACCGCCCCACAAGGCTACATTGCCTCAGGTGATGGTTACACAAGACGCTATGATGAGGTAGTTACAGACATTCCAAACAAAACCAAGTGTATTGATGACGCCTTACTCTGGGCAAATGACCTAGAAGAAAGTTTCTTCCAGGCAGTGCGTTGGCTTGACGTCTGTGGAAGGAACGGTATAACACTAAACCCAGAAAAGTTTGTCTTCGGAGCAGATGAGGTCGAGTTTGCCGGCTTTGAAATCACTCGTGATGAAGTCAGACACTGTCAGAGATACCTGCAAGCCATCATGGACTTTCCCACACCAAAAGACATCACAGACGTGCGTTCATGGTTTGGCCTTGTAAATCAGGTGTCATATGTTTTCAGTATGGCAGAGCGCATGTTACCATTTCGGGATCTCTTGAAGCAAGGCACTGTTTTCCAGTGGAATGAACATCTTCAGACATTATTTGAGGAGTCAAAAGCACAGATTGTAAAAGAAATAGAAGAAGGTGTTCGCATCTTTGACCCTGATAGACCCACATGTTTGACAAACTGACTGGTCTAAAATCAGGTATCGGGTTCTGGCTCCTTCAGAAACACTCTAAATGTGATAAGACAGAACCTTTTTGTTGTCCATCTGGATGGAAGATCACACTTGTTGGCAGGAGATTCACTTATTCAGCAGAATCTCGCTATGCACCTATCGAGGGTGAGGCACTAGCAGTTGCAGATTCCCCTGGACAAGGCCAGATACTTTGTATTAGGATGCAAGGACTTAACCATTGCGGTTGACCATAAAACACTTCTTAAGATCTTCAGTGACGATCTCTTGAGGACATTTCCAACAATCGTCTGAGAAAACTTTAAGGAGAAAGCACTAAGATACAAATTTCGTATGGTCCACATCCCTGGCGTCAAACATCGTGCTACAGACTGCCTTTCACGCCATGCTATTAGTGATGCAGAAAAACTTATCTTACCTGATGATGTTGCGCAAGTGACCAATCACAGAACTCCAGAGAGCTTCCATCTGGAAAATTTCAAATACTCAATACATTCAAAGAAGTGCAGAGACGGAAACATGATTTCAACTGCTGTTGCATCATCGAACACCATTGGCCTGAAGTCGGTGACCTGGGATAGAGTTCGTTTAGCTACAGCCAGTGACCAGGATATGCTTCTACTGAGTGAGATCATAGAAGGTGGAATGCCACAGCACCGTCATGAAGTACCAGAATCTCTACGACAGTATTTCCAGTACCGTGAAGGCTTGTCAACCACTGATGGGGTTATTCTGTACAAGGACCGTGTAGTTATCCCGCAATCACTCAGGAAGGAAGTTCTAGATGCCTTACATTCAGCTCACCAAGGTGTTACATCCGTGATAGCTCGAGCTGAGACATCTGTGTTTTGGCCAGGAATCACGCCTGACATAAACATTCTTCGTGCAGGATGCCAACAATGCAACCGCAATACACCGTCCAACCGAGTGCTCCACCAGTTCCACCAATGAGCCCTGAGTATCCTTTCCAGTGCATCTGTGCTGATTACTTTACTTACAAAGGTAACCATTACCTGGTGGTAGTGGACCGCTACTCAAACTGGCCCATCGTAGAGCAGTCAGCCGTTGGAGCTCAAGGACTGTTAACTTGCCTCAGACGCATCTTTGTTACATACGGGATACCTGATGAACTTGCATCTGACGGGGGACCAGAATTCACAGCTACAGCTACAAGGCAGTTCTTAAGTGACTGGGGTGTGCATCATAGATTATCCTCAGTAGCCTTCCCTCACAGCAACTGCAGAGCAGAGATTGGAGTCAAGACAGTCAAACGCCTTCTAATGGACAATACTAGCTCTTCTGGCGACATTGATACCGACTCTTTCCAGCGAGCCATGCTACAATATAGAAATACACCAGACAGAGACACGAAGCTCTCCCCAGCTGTATGCATATTTGGTCGACCAATCAGAGATTTCATCCCAATTCCACCTGGGAAATACAAGCCTCACTCAACATGGCAAAACACATCCCTTGCCCGTGAAGAGGCATTGCGCAACAGACATATGCAATGTGCAGAACGACTGTCGGAACATACGCAAAGACTACCTCCTCTTTCTGTTGGAGACCACGTTCGGATGCAGAACCAAATTTGCTCATTCCCTCGCAAGTGGGATAAGACACGAGTAGTAATTGAGGTGCGCCAGTTTGACCAGTACGTTGTGCGCATTGATGGTTCTAGACGTGTCACTCTGAGGAACAGGAAATTTCTTCGCAAATATGTTCCAGTTCAGTTGCCGCCAAAGCGGCTTAGCATAGACACTGACACTACGCTACATCAACCATCGTTTTCTGTTTCCCCTACTGTTACTACGGACACAACAGTGAAGCCTGGATTAACAACTCCAACGAAAACAGTCACAGTGCCAGAACAATCACCCGGGCCTGCATGCCCGCCTGCCATGGAAGCCTCACACGAGACACCTACTTGCACCCAGGTACAAAGCCCATGTCGTCAGCTCGCATACTCTGAACCAAGAACTCAAGATGCCATCTCACTGCCAGATGTTGCCACAGGCCCACCTTGTGCTAAAGCAACCGTTGTTCCATCGCCAACAGTTGAGTCTACTTCCACACCGCCACGACGGTCCAGCCGCATAAGACATGCCCCAGAATGGCAAAAAGACTTTGTTTGTGAATAAATGCACACACCATGAACTCTACTATCAGTGTATAAAGTGAATAAATGAAGACTTTCAACAGTCAATATTCTATAAGACAATGATAAATCATTGGTTATTAATATTATCATGTGTTTCTTTACTTTTAAGTTAAATATCAGTCTTTTTCATTCAGTTCATTATGTTCATAAACTAAATAGATACTGCCTGCCAAAAGACTTGGGGGGAGATATAGGATTATTGTCATAGTTTATCAGTTTATTATAGTTTCTGTTCTTATCATTTTCAGATCTTGATCATTGTGTAATACAGTTGAATAAAGATACTTACAAATAGATAGAACTCTTATTTAGATATGACTGAGCTTTAATTTATATGAAATCAACATGATAAAAATTTTACAGTAAATAAGCTGTAATATATTTATAATTGTCCGAAAATATCATTGAACTTTTTTGCAGCAATTGTTTGCTTAGTATTTTTTTGCTTATTGGCGTCCGGCGCCCCTTTATGGAATGAAATCAGATTTTGTGAAAGGGCGACAGCAACTTCTCGAGCCTTTTAGTCGGTCATAATAAAATCCGATCATTCCGATCGGTATGAAGGCGCTTGATTATTATTAATTAATGCGTGGTACAATAAACAGCGAACTTGCAAACATTTTCAAATGAAATAACCTTTTCCGTCAATAAATCGCGCTCTTCGTTTTTGTATTTTCTGATCGCAGATCAGATAATACATAGCTAACATCCACGGTCTAACACAAAATTTCCTAACAGTCCTAACAACGCAAATTAGTTCTCACTCAAAACTGCTTAAAAACCAGCAATTTAAAAGAAAGAACAATTTTTTGTTACAAGTGTCCAACAAATTACTACACCTTCAAACTTTTAAAGTAGCGTTGGCTTATAGAGTTGTCAATAAACGCACACTCACAAACTACGCGGATGAATATGATTTTAATCAATGAAAATGCTATTTTTAGCGATGTCGATTACCGAATACTACACAAATAAATCTGACTGCCGAGTTGTTGAATATATAGTTTCTATATGTTGGACTGTTTGGGCGAGAAGATTTTTGCTAAATTATTTACTTCAATTTTAAACAACAGGTTTACCCTGAACAAAATACCTCGAAATTACCCTAACCCGAAATGCAATGGAAATTCTAAATTTAGAATCACTTGATTTTATTCAGCATTTGATTTTAAAACTTCTCCGTGGTGCAGGGGTAACGCGCTCGTTTGGTGTCTGAGAGGTCTGGAGTTCAAATCCCAGTAGAGTCAACATTTTTTTAATTCTTTTTTTAAGTGTCTTTGTTAAGGAAATAGCCACGATATGGAAGGATTAAGTGTGGCTATTATAAAAAATTAACATAATTTTTTTTGATGCAACTCTAGTTATGCAAAATTCCGTATGTATCAAACTCTGGTGCCATGCAAGATGACTTATAGTACATAAAAATAAACTTATACAGGAAAACACATACAGATATACAGTACGCTTTAGATTGCAGGGATCAGAAAATACCACTGAGCTTGCAGCCCTTTGATTTTTATTTACACAGTGGGTTAGGCCGCTATTCCATTTATACGTGATCAGTGGTCCGCGTCAGTGATCCGTGTCCGGGCATGTCCGTGGGTATTATTCCATAGGTACGTTATTTTCTATATACTTTTAACTGAAGTATGGCGAACAGAGGATAATTATTTTATAGAATATGATATAATTTCATTCTAATACCAAAAACAGTTGTAACATCAAAGAATTAGGTAACAAACATTGAATATCAGTTAGGTTTTCAAATAACATCTCTTTAGCAACCGATGACCAGATGTTGTTTTTTTTAATCTGTCATTGCTGCATCATAAACTTATATGTTCTCCTACACTATTTTGGTGACATCTTTAGTATTTTCTTTCGAAATCGATAAAGTATTTAATTTCGTTCGAGGCATTTTGTAGGGATGAGACATGTCAGTAACTGTCCGCGTCCGTAAAAAATCGCTCATCCTGCGAAACATCGCGGATGCCGTCGCGGAAGTGGATGGTAAACGGACAAAAGGAATAGATTCAACGTATTCTTTGATTAGCGAATCGGTAACGGATGCGGACGACGGACGCAGACCACTGATCACGTATAAATGGAATAGCGGCCTTTATGGAATGCCGGTAGGGACATGCCACTTTGCTTATTTGCCAACTACTTAATTGCTTATTTGCTAATTGCTGATTTGCCAATTTGCTGATTTGCCAATTTGCTTATTTGCTAATTGCTTATTTGCTTATAGATCTACATAAATTTTTATGCTATCGTCGCCTGGCGACAGGTCCGACTCGCGAAGTTCTTGTTTGATATAAAATAACAAGTCTTTGTAGACTTTATATCAAGCTCATGAACCTATATCATGTTATTATGTTTCTAAAGTTTTGTTAATTATAACTTGTGACAATTATGATCAATCTATCATTACCTAGAATATAGGTAGAAAGACAGATGGATACATTTTAATCAGTTTCGAAGAAAATAAATTCAGTTTCAGAAATTAGTTGTTTTTTTAATTATCTCGAGTTTCAGTTTTAGCTCCACTATTCAGAGAATAGGGATGCTATTCTACCCACCACTGCATTGGTTTTCTTGGTAACTTGTTTTTCTGTCATATCTCTGTTACTTTTGCTGATTCATGCATCTTACTGCAACTTTGCATAAACTTTGCGTTAAGTATGCATACAAAGTACATGAAGAAGCTGTGCCTGTTATATACTGAATGTCAAGGTCACCAATGTATTGTACTGAGAAACCTTTGTTTTTCTGTCATATCTCTGTTACTATTGCTAACTGTAACTTCACATAAGCATTAAATAGGCAGCATGCATACACAATATTCAAAGAGGCTTTGTCCATTATACCCTAGGTCATGATCATGGTCATGGTCACTTGATAGCATGTATAATGTACCAGGTACGTATATTAACATAATATACGTACCTGAATGTACAACATGAAGAAATGGAAAAGTGTGACCAAATTTCAAAACATTGAACCAAAGCAAAATGTTGATGCACACACTGTGAGACATAAGTGATCTCAAAATCTTACAGAGCTAAAAACGAAGCCTATTGCTTAAGTGCAAAGACAAACACCCGTGTTAAGCATGCACCAAATGTATCATTCGTGATACTATGTGTACGTACCACTAAAATGAGGCCCTTTGTGACAAATCTGCTGGAAATAAAGACATTTTATATGCCATAAAATAAGAAATAGTTTTGTTTTCAAGTTCTTTTATTTTCAATTTTTTTCCCAATAATTTTCACTTATATATGACTAATCAAGTGTTTATTATGCCATCAATCTCTGACTTAAGCTGCACAAACAGATCTATAGCTGCAACACATTATAAGGCATTCTCAAGCACAGATGCTGGCGGGTCAGGTCCTGCCCCTAACGTAATACGCGTCTGTAAACACTATATCAAAACTATTTTAATATTTATTTAAATACGAATTGGTCATGTGTTACAACGATAAAACCATTAAATACTTTATTGAAAACCATTAAATACTTTATTGAGACTTGGTACGTGGTTTATGGTATTTTTTCATACCGGTATATGTAAAAATTGCTTGAAAACCAGTTTTAACGATGTCCAATTCGTGTTTAAATATTTTAAATAGAGTGTTTACAGGGGCACGTATCACGTTGGGGTACGGGATCTGACCCCAAGCGTCTGTGTTCTCAATGACATATCATCCATCAGTTGTAGACATATATCTGCGTAGGCATCACTGCAACTAAATTCATTGACCAACAGTATTCTTGGAAAAACACTGAATTTACAAGAATACTGTTGGTAAAAGTTAACAATTGTCTGTAGTCAGATTTTCCATATACTTCCGGCACAGTGTAAACTATTTCTATTGCAAAAAAAGCAAATTAGCAATTGGCAAATAAGCAAATACGTAAACCAGCGGTTAACAAATAAGCAAATTAGCAATTCAGCAATTGGCAAATAATCAAATTTGTCATTAAGCCTACCAACCATTGGCAAATAAGCAAATCGGCAATTAGCAAATAAGCAATTCAGCAATTGGCAAATAAGCAAATTGGCATGTCCCTACCGGCATTCCATAGGCCTTATTATGGTTGGCGTCCGCGCCGAAGCGCAGCGCCCTTATGGAATGAAATCAGATTTTGTGAAAGGGCGACAGCAACTTCTCGAGCCTTTTAGTCGTTCATAATCAAAGCCGATCATTCCGATCGGTATGAGGGTGCTTGATTATTAATTAAGAATGAAATGTCGCGATATGTTACAATGAATAGCGAACTGGAGAATTTCGCAATGCAAACATTTTCAAATCAAATAACCTTTTCCGTCAATAAATCGCGCTCTTCGGGGTTTTTGTTTTTTTTTTCGCTTGCGGAAAAAAAACTTACTCACAATGCGAAAAAACAAAAAACATCGAGCTTGTCCCATTTTCCCCCATTTACATCTGATACACGATACATGTGCGTAGCAAAAAAAATAGTTCTTAAGTATTTCTAACTAAATACAATGTTGTTTTGTCAATGTTTAGCTTTGTATGGATCTGTTTCTCAACACCATTATGTAGGAAACAAGACGATAAACAAATTACTACTATATACACTGTTTGAAATGCTTGAAAACAAAGTGTAGGGATATTTCTCTAAACGTAGCTGTTTATGCAAATGAGGAGTCGTTCGGAAGTTTCCGCCAAACATCGGAAGATTTCCTGCGCTTTACGGGCATGTGACTACCAGATAGCGTGGGTATTCTGACACCAAAAAAATAACTCTGAATTACTTTCAGCGATTTCCATATTACCAATAAGTTAAACTACGATAGAATCATTTTTTCTCTTTTATGACTGATTAATTTGTGTAATTTTATCAATATATTATGCACTTACGCATGAATATATAGTATTTCATCACTGCGTAAGAATCGGAAATAGTTCCAGACCCTGAGAAAGACGCCATTTTATGCAAGACCGGAGCGGAAAACAACAGAATATTTTTACGGTAATTTAGTGTTTTATTAGTTTTCTGAATGTTGTATTATTTTTCGCTATTATATTAATGTTTTTGTAGCAGTGTATGTGAATTTATACTGTTTTTGTTGTTTTCAAAACCATTTATTAACGTTTTTGTTTAAAAGTCTGTGAATTTTCGCGAGGAATGATTTTCTTCATGCTTAGAAGACTTGTAGATCTAGTGGAATAGACAATCTATGTTAAATTAGAAGTAATATATTTCAGATAATTCTATATGATTACTGTGTGAAACCCCTTTTTTCGACCACTGCAACGTGTACGTTCTCTTGCGAGTTCAACATCCGGTTTATTTCAGTCACTTTATTGCGAGCATATCCGGGATAATTCAACATGTACGGTCTCTTGCATTACCGGAAGTAGACCCTGTTAGTACACATTGAGTACCTATCAATAATTTATGTGCATTTTCACATAATTTTATTTCTGTGTGAAAAAGTCTTCATTGTTTTCTGTGATCCTTGTATTGTAGAACTTTGATTAAATTTGACATTTCCAACTATGGAGACATCTTTGACGCTTTACTTTGAACTTTATTGAGCAAAGATATATTTTTAGGGGAACAGCGCTTAAATTCTTCGTGAAGATATTCAATGCGGCTGCTTATTTCTCAGACTGGTCTTGCGACATTAAGCAATCTGCATCTTGCAAGGTTGAACAGTCCGCATTTTTTCTCTTGTAAGCGAAAGTAGTCTTGCTTTTTTGCAGTTGCATTAAATTGACTGAGATATAATAAAAGAGGTATATGTGAATAACAAACTTGGAACTGAACTTGGAATTGAGTATTATAACTTGGATTTAAATATCTTGGAATTTAAAGCTAGGAGGCTACTAATATAACTTGAAACTGAACTTGGAATTGAATAAATAACTTGGATTGAAATATCTTGGAATTTATATAACTTGGATTGAAATATCTTGGAATTGAATTAAATCAAAAGAACTTTGAATTGATCTTTGAGTTGATTAATATTTATTACCTGGAATTGATACTTGGATTTGAAGTCAATATATTTTCACATATTCATTGAAGTTTTGAATGAAAGAACCTGTGCTTATATATCACTTTTGATACAAAAACGTGAGGACTTGCATTTTATAGATATTCAAATTCATTCTTATCAAATAAATTACATTACTCTGTTTATCACTTAGTTGTACTGACCGTGTTGGAAAAATGCTTTTTCAAAATGCTTATCGTTTTATTTGATACCCTGCATGTTGACATTTTTTATTTATCTCTGAATATTGGCAATTGAGCATTTTGTTACTTTTCCAAATCCAAGCGATTGGTCGATAAAGGTCGCACACAGGCACTTGAATATCCTGAGGCATCCAGAATTAAGAGGGGCTGGAATTTGCATTATCTGTTATGGGAACCTGAAATGAGCTTTCTGTTCACAGTAAATATGTCAATTGACTCACAGTTGACTTACAATTTAGCCACACTATCATTAACACACAAGTCATACAAATTGTTACAATACAGGCAACTGAAGCCATTTAATGACTCTTTACTTCTATCTCCCACACTCGATTTACAGGATAACACGATATGTCTCCAGTCTTTTGCATTAAAAAAGCAAGAATGTAAGTGGATGTCATTTGTTCAATGCAGTTATATGAAATGTACAATTGTTATGTCTGTGGAAGTTGTAACTATAAATAGTGTCATAGTCTCACAAGGCATGGATATGCCTGTTCATTATTTAGCATTTTATCATTTGAAACACACACGGCGTGTGCAAAGCAAACCTTTATCTGTCCGTTGATATGTAAGATTTGCTCTCTTATTGCTCGCTGGTGATATTGCAACAAATCCTGGTCCAACAACCTCTACTAGTAGTAGTAATGGTGGCACTGCAAATGATACTTACCTGTTGCATTGCTCTGCAGATTTCAACCAAGCTTCCGAACATCTTCCATTACAAGCCAGAGGCAGCCAATGTGTTACCTGTTGTGTCATGTATTTAATCACAGTCAATTATTGTAAGCCCTGTTTAAATATTCAAGGAAATGATCTAAATGATATTTTATTTTCGGGTAGCTATCTTTATTGTGCAATAACAGAAAAACAACATACACTCGGTCTCATTGATCCAGTCAATATTCCAGATAGAATTGCTTACAAAAAAACAGAAGTTTGTTTTCTCTATTAAGAAAACCATTTCGGGTTGTTAATGGATGAACAAATTCCTACTGAATCTGCCTCTGTTTATAGAACACTTGAAAGTGCATTTTTGGAAACAACATTAAACATTAATACGAATGCTATCATCATAATGAATGGTACGGCACTTGCTATTCATAAGCCCAAAAATGAGAGCAGATTTTTCATCTTCGATAGTCATTCTCGAAATGACCGTGGGTTATGTTGCGCGTGGATGGAAGAAGTGTATTAGGAGTTGTGCCTTCTATTCCAAGCTTATGTAAGTTTCTCCGTCTACTATTTAAGGTCATGTACGAGTAATACATGTATACACAGTTTGATTTGCATATTGTTTCACTCAGCAAGTCCCATAAAGTATTGCCTTCTACAGCATTTTGCGTAAAAATTCATGATGATTGCAAAGGTTTTTCAATTCAGCAAATAACGAAACGAAAAAAATCTTTTGGTGAAAATAGAAATGTGAAAGGGAAAAGGCAAAAGACGAATCATTTGACAAAAGCTAAAATATTAATGAAAGCTAAATCGTTAACCAAGTTCATTGACGATAGAAATATTTCCTTTTCAAATTCATATGAGACTTTGGGTAATGATTATACTTTGTTGAGCAATCACGAAAGCGTAATAACTGCCTTTGATGAACTAATTTCTCAAGGACCGGACTTTGTGTGTAGTTGTTGTACTCAAACTTTTTTCCGTCATTTTGTGAGAAGGATGGACAAAATTTCAGATTCTAAACGTTCCTGTTTTGAAAAGTTTAATAGCAACCATTTGAGTTTCGACAAACAAATTTATTGCTGTTTAACTTGTTTGGAATCTACATGTAAAGGGAAAACTCCTAAATTGTGGATTAAAAATGGTCTGAAATTTCCTAATCAACCAGTTGAACTTCAGCTTACAAACCTTGAAGAAAGACTTGTTTCACCAAGAATACCTTTTATGCAGCTAAGACAGATGCCTCGAGGCGGTCAAATTAGCCTAAAAGGGAATGTTGTAAATGTACCGTCCGATGTTAGTGGAACAATCAAATCATTGCCTAGGATGATTGATGAGAATGAAACAATTATGCTAAAACTGAAACGAAGATTGTCATACAAACATCACGTGGCATTTGAAAATATTAGACCAAATAAGGTTTTTCAGGCAGCTAGGTGGTTAGTAACTAACAGTACACTTTTTCAAAATGAGGGTATATCTGTGAATGAAACATGGTTGCACGAGTCTCGTACTGGTGTTGATGCAAATGATTCAAGTTTTCAAGATGATGCAGAAAATCAAAACGAGTCTGATGATGGATGGACTGAAGATGATGGTTTTGCTGACAGGCTGACTGGCAATCTAGATACATTTCTTCAAGCTGCAGATTTTAGGGAATTCAATCAAGTATTATCTGTTGCTCCATGTGAAAACAGTTCTCCTCTTGGTCTTTTTCAAGATTTCCAATCTGAAATATTGTCTTTCCCAACTATATTTTGTGGCCAACCGAGGGTAGATAATTCAGATCGCCATGTTCCACTACATTACAGTGACATATGTAAATGGGAATTAAGAAATGTTGATAGACGAGTAGCCTTGTGCGTCCCTAATATTTTTTTTCAAACTCAAGAGGCTTCAGATTAAACAAGTCCGAGATAAAGTCTTGCTTGCTGTTAGAAAGTGCAAATCAAATACTGAAAAAATAACAGTTGCTGACCTTTTAACTCCTGGGTTTATTGAAAAGTTAACTATGCAAGATGATGGGTACAGGGTTCTACGCACTTTACGTGGCTCTCCACCTTACTGGGAAGCAGCAAAAAGAGATGCTTTTGCTATGATTAGACAGTTGGGTATACCCACTTGGTTTTGTTCTTTCTCTGCCGCAGAAACCAAATGGAAGCCTTTGTTAAATTCTCTGTCTAAGCTCTTGAATGGCAAGTCTTTAACATCGTTGCAAATCGACAATCTTTCATGGGAAGAAAAATGCAATCTGATAAAGTTTTATCCCGTAACTTGTGCTAGATATTTTCAACATCGAGTTAATGTCTTTATCAAGCATGTCCTTAAGCATGTTTCACATCCAATTGGTCAGTTGTCTGACTATTTCTATCGTGTTGAATTTCAGCAACGGGGATCGCCTCATATTCATATGGTTGCTTGGGTAAATGGGGCACCTTTACATGGAACATCTTCAGATGAGGCGATAGTGAGTTTTGTTGAAAAATATATATGTTGCTCAAAAGATGATTCTATTTCTGAGTATGTAAATTATCAAACCCATCGTCATGCACCAACATGTCGTAAAAGAGGCCAAGCAATTTGCCGTTTCAATTTTCAAATACCACCGATGCCTGAAACAAAAGTATTATACCCTCTAGAGCGAGACTTTGACAGATCATACTTGAACGATGTTTATAGCCAAATAATTGAATTTTTAAACAATCTACACAAAGATGATAATAGAGATATCTATTTCAATGATTTTCTTTCACAGTTGGATATAGATTATGAAACATACATATTGGCTATTCGCTCTTCCCTTTCACAGACAAAGGTTTTCCTTAAACGAAATGTCAATGAATGTCGAATTAATAATTACAATAAAGTTCTTTTAAAATCGTGGAAAGCAAATATGGACATTCAATACATTTTGGACCCTTACTCTTGTGTTTCATATATAGTTTCATATACTCGTATTTCTAAAGGACAGCGAGGACTGTCAAATCTCCTACAAGCTGCATGCCAGGAAGCAAGTAACATGGATAGTGATAAAAATGTCGATCATTGCCCACGCCCGGCGCTGGCTCTGACTTGTTTATTATTAATTTTAATTTGAAGTATCAAAGTAATAAATATCTAAGAAACTCAAACTTGGTTATCATTACACTTGAAAGTTACATTTGAAAACGTTAACATTTAACAAGTTCTCTGAAAATATTTTGTATGACTGTTTTATGACCATGTCTACATTTTACCTATATGATATATCATTGGCTATTTTTAATGCAAACTTAACAATATTGAATTGAATTATGAAAGGTCACGCATTTATGTTGCATTTCGAATATGCGATAACAGTAAGGTAAAGGTATCATCTAAGACTGCCATACCTTTGTAAATAATTAAGCATTGATTCAGAAACAAACAAAAAATAATCAGGTAAAAATATGGTCTTGGGTGTAAACTCAAATACACAGTAACATAAATACTTGCCTTCAACAATTTTCCGGCTGTAATTAACCTTTTTACCCATGAGCATATTGTGAAAAATGGCCGTTTTCATTGAGAAAAGCTTCCTGTTACAAGTTCAAACTGTTATGAAACTATGAATAATGCTTCATTATTGATGAAACTTGGCACTTAAATGTTGACTGGACTATAGCCTGTGTAACAGCATGCTCAATCTTAAATATCCTGTTACCAAGGCAACAGGGGGGAGTCTCAAAATTGCCAAAAATCACTATTTTGCATTGGGTTTTCAAAGTGCTGCAACTTCTCAATGGATTGAGATAGAGTAAAATGCTTTTCATCGTTGGTGTTACCTTAAAATCGACCTGAGGCCATTTTTAGCCTGTCGCATGTCCAAAATTCTCTTCTAACCCCTAAACAGAAGGGGGTACATACCCCTTCTGGCAACCCCTTTATGTACCTTTTTGATAGGGGCGGCGCCGAAAAAGTTTTTCTCAAACGAAAAACAGTGTTTGGGGCCTAAATAGAGCATTTTTTTTCTCACTGTTTGAGGCCTCAAAATGGGGGGGGGGGGAAGCCGTCATAACACGTCTATATGAGGTAAAAGGTTAACAAAAAAAATGATGAAAAAACCTTGGAATTACCAAAAATCTTGTTTTTCCATCTTAACAAGTGGCCTACACGTAATTTTGGTGAAATATTTTTGTTTTGTGGCATTTTTTAAATTAAAAAGTCATTGTAGACTTTACATTTATACAGCAATATTTCAGTATAGACGCTCGGTATATGTAACACGTGCATTCCAGACTTATTTCCCCAAATTGCATGATTATGTCAATTACATATCTTGTTTCATTTAGAAAGTCATTGTGATTTTTGTTTCATTTTAATAGAATTGTTATCATTTCGTTGAAAATTTCAAAAAGTCAAATCT
Organism: Ruditapes philippinarum; assembly: GCF_026571515.1. NCBI lineage: Eukaryota > Metazoa > Mollusca > Bivalvia > Venerida > Veneridae > Ruditapes > Ruditapes philippinarum. The sequence continues at coordinate 157,275 of NW_026860551.1, read as the reverse complement.
TTAAAGGGACTCCACTGAGGTTTAAAAGCCTAAAAACTTATCATTCGCATTTCTTACATAAAGGAGCTGGAGCACATAAAACAGAAATATATGCAAAGATAGTTTAGAAATATACTTTCAAATTGAAATAAATTGAAAATCGTATTTCTTTCCTTTTCTTAGTCGGATTTGAGTGAAAAGCGTTTAAACGCTTTTCATTTTTAGCTTTTTTTTACAATTTGATTAATTATTCTGGAAAAACGAAGTGCGCGAATGATCTTAAATTTTACGCAAAGTTTAATAAATATTTTCAGTTGCTTCATGTCAAAAAACCTCAGTGGAGTCCCTTTAATGTTCAAATCGACATCTTACGTCTTGAGAAAACAATAAATTTAATAATTAGAACATGTAACTTTTTATATATTATCACAGAAACATCTGTTACATTTTGATAAAGCTGTGTGGTTATAATTATTAATGTATTCTTTCCTAAGATCCGACATGTAGATGTGAACATTTTGTTGCAATATGAAAAATAATACCGCTTGTTCAATTAATGAGGTGAGTTTACATATAAAGTTGTGGAAAATTAAACAGATATCGGCCTTTAATGTGTACATGGAAATCGTTACAGCGTAAAATTCTCAATCCTCCAATCAAATCCTCAACGAAAGATTGTTTATATTTATGTAAAAAAATAAGAAAATTCCCATTTATATCATCTCGCAGCAGAAGTGCATGACTTTGATGAAAAATGAATCAGAATTAAATATAGAATACCGTCACTATGACGTAGTACGCCAATATGCTATACAATCATTCATACCAGTATAAATAAAATAGTACAACAATTCTCAGGAAGTACTTTAATATATTTTATTTTTTGTAGCAAGGGTTAACAACTATTGAGTGCTTTCGGTCATTGTATCACTTGAGGCCCTGACGGAACTATCGATCTATGAGCGTCTTTAGTCACGTGACTGTCATGCAATAATGCGTTAGTTTCGTGGAAAACCCAAACTAGTTTATTGGTTGAACTCCCCACACTGTAAAACTGCTATTAGAGATAGAAAAATGAAAGGACTTAAAGGATCGTTTATAATTTTACAATTATATTCAATTTTCACAATTGTCAATCTGCATTTGATTTTAAACCCAGTCATCTTAAGTAAGTAAATATATGTATTTTATTAATTTTTGTATGAAAATATAAATATAGCTATTATTATTTATAAATCCAAAGATCATAAAATGAATATCGTGAAACTTAATTTCTCTTCTTTTTCTTAAAGAGGTTTGAATTTACACACGAATCACTTGAGCGTACATGTAATGTTTTGAACTAAATGTTGAGGGCAAACAACTTTAATTCATACAAAGTACATTTGTACAAAGTACATTGCTAATTAAAGTCGTGCGATCTTTGATATGAATGAACGTGGTTTTGTTAGTTTTTGTTTATTATATATAATTTGATATATATGAGTTTTGAGTATGGGAATAAATGTGGACAGTTACTTAATATATAATAAAAATTATGGTGAACAAAAGAAAAAGCATGTAGTGCAGAAGAAGATTTTGCGGAGGGGGTATCTGATTGGATAAAGACCAGAACAGGGACAGCAGTATAGTGAAGGCTCACTGGCGCAAGTTCGATCCCCGCTACTGTACAACAAATATTACTAGACTGGTCCCGTGTAATAATGCGTTACACCATGCAGGCGCGTAAGACATAACATAAAAATAATTAAATGTTTCTCATGGAATAGAATATTTTTATTTATCAGTGGTTCAAAAATGTGCAATAACTTGGCTAAACAATCAACAATCAACAATCGACATTCAATGTCTAGCTAGACAATCAACATTCAGCTCAACATTCGATCTATAATGATAATCAAACAATTCTCAAAGTGAATGTTGAGCTAGACAATCAACAATCAGCTAGACATTCGAAAATTTCTTATGTCGAGCTAGACAATCAACATTCAGCTCAACATTCGACCTGTAATAATTATCAAAGTATCCTCAAAGTGAATGTTGAGCTAGACAATCAACAATCAGCTAGACATTCGATAATTTCTTATGTCGAGCTAGACAATCGACATTCAGCTCAACATTCGATCTATAATAAAAATCAAAGAATTTTCAAAGTGAATGTTGAGCTAGACAATCGACAATCAGCTAGACATTCAGAAATTTCTTATGTCGAGCTAGACAATCGACATTCAGCTCAACATTCGATCAATAATAATGATCGAGGTTTTCTTAAAGTGAATGTTGAGCTAGACAATCAACAATCAGCTAGACATTCGATAATTTCTTATGTCGAGCTAGACAATCGACATTCAGCTCAACATTCGACTTGTAATAATAATCAAAGTATTCTTAAAATGAATGTTTAGCTAGACAATCAACAATCAGCTAGACATTTGAAAATTTCTTATGTCGAGCTAGACAATCAACATTCAGCTCAACATTCGACCTGTAATAATTATCAAAGTATCCTTAAAGTGAATGTTGAGCTAGACAATCAACAATCAGCTAGACATTCGATAATTTCTTATGTCGAGCTAGACAATCGACATTCAGCTCAACATTCGACTTGTAATAATAATCAAAGTATTCTTAAAATGAATGTTTAGCTCGACAATCAACATTCAGCTCAACATTCGATCTATAATAATGATCAAACAATTCTCAAAGTGAATATTGAGCTAGACAATCAACAATCAGCGAGACATTCTAAAATTTCTTATGTCGAGCTAGACAATCAACATTCAGCTCAACATTCGACCTGTAATAATTATCAAAGTATCCTTAAAGTGAATGTTGAGCTAGACAATCAACAATCAGCTAGACATTCGATAATTTCTTATGCCGAGCTAGACAATCGACATTCAGCTCAACATTCGATCTATAATAAAAATCAAAGAATTTCCAAAGGGAATGTTGAGCTAGACAACCGACAATCAGTTAGACATTCAGAAATTTCTTATGTCGAGCTAGACAATCGACATTCAGCTCAACATTCGATCTATAATAATGATCGAGGTTTTCTTAAAGTGAATGTCGAGCTAGACATTCAACATTCAGCTCAACATTCGATCTATAATAATAATCAAACAATTCTCAAAGTGAATGTTGAGCTAGACAATCAACATTCAGCTCAACATTCGATCTATAATAATAATCAAACAATTCTCAAAGTGAATGTTGAGCTAGACAATCAACAATCAGCTAGACATTCGAAAATTTCTTATGTCGAGCTAGACAATCAACATTCAGCTCAACATTCGACCTGTAATAATTATCAAAGTATCCTTAAAGTGAATGTTGAGCTAAACAATCAACAATCAGCTAGACATTCGATAATTTCTTATGTCGAGCTAGACAATCGACATTCAGCTCAACATTCGATCTATAATAAAAATCAAAGAATTGTCAAAGTGAATGTTGAGCTAGACAATCGACAATCAGCTAGACATTCAGAAATTTCTTATGTCGAGCTAGACAATCGACATTCAGCTCAACATTCGATCAATAATAATGATCGAGGTTTTCTTAAAGTGAATGTTGAGCTAGACAATCGACAATCAGCTAGACATTCAGAAATTTCTTATGTCGAGCTAGACAATCAACATTGAGCTCAACATTCGACCTGTAATAATTATCAAAGTATCCTTAAAGTGAATGTTGAGCTAGACAATCAACAATCAGCTAGACATTCGATAGTAAGTATGCTGCAGATAGAACAAACATAGCATCACATACCTCATGCCTAGCTCAGGTATCTAAATTCCATAAAGATTTCTATTGAATCTCGAAAAAAAATGACGAGTATTTTTGGGAAGGGCCTATACACTAAATTCATGATATTAATAAATTTAATGCAGGGTGTTACACAGTTTTTATATTCCTATTGACAACATCCTTATTAAAGCTCAACCTTAAGTGAATCCAACAATAAATGTCAATTTTCAAATACAGATAACTTTATGTATTTCTGAATGTATAGCTGATTGTTGATTGTCTAGCTCAACATTCACTTTGAGAATTGTTTGATTATTATTATAGATCGAAAGTTGAGCTGAATGTTGATTGTCTAGCTTGACATAAGAAATTATCGAATGTCTAGCTGATTGTTGATTGTCTAGCTCAACATTCACTTTAAGGATACTTTAAAAATTATTACAGATCGAATGTTGAGCTGAATGTCGATTGTCTAGCTCGACATAAGTAATTATCGAATGTCTAGCTGTTTGTTGATTGTCTAGCTAAACATTCATTTTAAGAATACTTTGATAATTATTACAAGTCGAATGTTGAGATGAATGTCGATTGTCTAGCTCGACATAAGAAATTATCGAATGTCTAGCTGATTGTCGATTGTCTAACTCAACATTAACTTTAAGAAAACCTCGATCATTATTAAAGATTGAATGTTGAGCTGAATGTCGATTGTCTAGCTCGACATAAGAAATTATCGAATGTCTAGCTGATTGTTGATTGTCTAACTCAACATTAACTTTAAGAAAACCTCGATCATTATTAAAGATTGAATGTTGAGCTGATTGTCGATTGTCTAGCTCAACATTCCCTTTGAAAATTCTTTGACTTTTATTATAGATCGAATGTTGAGCTGAATGTCGATTGTCTAGCTCGGCATAAGAAATTATCGAATGTCTAGCTGATTGTTGATTGTCTAGCTCAACATTCACTTTAAGGATACTTTGATAATTATTACAGGTCGAATGTTGAGCTGAATGTTGATTGTCAAGCTCGACATAAAACATTTTCAAAGGTCTAGCTGATTGTTGATTGTCTAGCTAAACATTGATTTTAAGAATACTTTGATTATTATTACAAGTCGAATGTTGAGCTGAATGTCGATTGTCTAGCTCGACATAAGAAATTATCGAATGTCTAGCTGATTGTTGATTGTCTAGCTCAACATTCACTTTAAGGATACTTTGATCATTATAACAGGTCGAATGTTGAGCTAAATGTCGATTGTCTAGCTCGACATAAGAAATTTCTGAATGTCTAGCTGATTGTCGATTGACTAGCTCAACATTCACTTTGAAAATTCTTTGATTTTTATTATAGATCGAATGTTGAGCTGAATGTTGATTGTCTAGCTCGACATAAGAAATTTTCGAATGTCTAGCTGATTGTTGATTGTCTAGCTCAACATTCACTTTGAGAATTGTTTGATAATAAATCGAATGTTGAGCTGAATGTTGATTGTCTAGCTAGACATTGAATGTCGATTGTTGATTGTTGATTGTTTAGCCAAGTTATTGTACATGGTTCAAAAATGTATTAACAATCTTTAAGAGCGAGACGGCCATTTGGATTTTCGATGTCGACTTTAAATAAAATAATAAGCATGTATCATTCAATGATACGTATAAGCATTTCGGTAAGTAAAAGTATAAATGTTTCATATTCTCGATCCTGTAATATTCGCTTCCAGTGTTTGAAAGTGATCATTTTTGACAGCACATATATACATGTATTGAGGCTGTATGAAGTGTAAGTATATCTACTGAATGAGCAACTTGTTCAAAAAGAATCGCGAGCTATTTTAAACCTTTATGAAACTTACATGTTAAGCTAATTAAAGATAAATCGTGCCAATATCTATGTTGCAGTCATGAAAAAGGAAATATGATTATAACTAATTCTAAATGAATAAACAATGACACCATATTATGACACACAAACATAATAATTAAAATAAATGATGAAATTTAATAAATGAAAGCAACATTTGATTGATATATGGAACAAGGAAAATTATTGTGTATTTATTGCTAAACAATCGAATCTTTGGTCAGTGAAACGGAGAGTATTCTCGGAAATCATTTGAAAGGAGGATAAATTTCGCTTGCCTTTACCATGAAATCCGTATAAAAATATTATAAAATACCTAGTATTTATATATATATATATATATACATTTTTAATATAAATTAATTCATGTGAAAAAGACTGTTTAGTTTAATTTATGTTTGGTTTTTTTTCAAACTGCAATATAAAAGATACTTTAAGCTTTAACAAAAAGAAATATTTTGACTTAGTATTATTTGGGTATTTTTTTACTCTATCAATTCGAATCTACATGTTTTTAATTAAAATACTAGATATAGGTCTATTAATACTTGTAACAGAATATCATATTTTGAACATATTTTGACCCTCCAGAGTTAATTTTGTTGGTCTGCGACTGATTTTTTGGCACTTGCAGACATTCAGGAATTTTGGTGTCAACGGAATTAAAATCTGCTTAGTAACCCACATAAGTCCATTAAAAACATTTTCATGTTTATCTCCCCTTTCACGCATGCGCAGACCTCCAAAGGGCAAATCTTCGGGACCCGAAGATTTGCAATCAATTATATCAATAATATAAAAACTATTTTTTAATGTTTTAACATTCTCCGTGTGTTTTGCCTAGTACCGGGAGATGGAGGAAGTCAGTTTCAGGCAAAGTTGAACAAACCAAGAGTAGTGCACAGAAACTGTTGGAAGAAAACGAATGATTACTATGACTTATGGCTCAGTTTGGTACAGATATCGCCGCTTGCTATCAACTGTTTTGTGGATAACATGAGGTAAAATATTTAATACAGTTCTAATGTAGTATCATTTAATTAAAGGATTTTTTGCCTTTCTTTATACCCTCGAGTCATTTTATTATTTCTAATGAAATATTTTGACGAAACTATATTATCACAATGTTCGAGCTAGTCATATTACAAAACACTGTCTCTTCGTTCATCTGTTTGTATTTAACCAATTCGACCTTTTTTTATTATTATTATTATTATTAACTTTGGATCTTAAGAATATTAAAATGTTTTTAGTAACAGAAAGAGCATCGAGTGTTTTGATGTTATTTTTCCTTTGTATCATAGTCAAACATGAAAACACGTTCCCTGTTGTCACAATATGAAACCCCAGAAAAAAGGAACCAATGAACGAGCATCTGAATATGATATTTCTATCGCTATCCCTTTCCCTGCCGTCATAATAAGTAAACCCCAGTAGAATTGAGCCAAGCAATGGGCATGCTCTGGAGTGCGGGTAACTAATCACTGCACTCAAGTTAACGCACTGTGCATGTATATATGTAAACGATTTAACTATAGATATGCCCCGAAACTATGATACAAGGTATATTTATTTATACGCAACTTAAGTCTGATTGCAGGTAATTCAAATTAAATTTAAGAAAAAACATTGGTTAGAATTTTTTAAGACCACACCCCTCCCCCAACATCCCTCCCCATTTTTACGAATTAGATCTACTATCAATGTTTAAATATTTGTACAAATCTATAGGCCAAAAAGTATGTAAAAAGTGTGAAAAAAGCTTTTTCAGTAATGTAGATGAAACTGTAATCTATTTTCTTTTCGGGTCAATCATTTGATATACTACCTTTAGATTCTTCTAGGCAAACTTTAGCAAAATGAATAGTTTTCTTTATAAATGTATATACTAGGCTGGAATATGACAATGTGACAAGAACAACCCGTAATTCACCTGGTGTAGATATCAAGATCCCAGGCTTTGGTGAAACAAAAACTGTGGAATGGCTAGACAATGCAAAACTCCCCTTCAGTGAGTATGTTTTATACTGGAAATCCTACACTTACAACAAATATCTGATTTTATTCTAAACATGACATTTTAGGGTCCATTTTTTTATGAATGATGCTTAAAAGGGAAATTGTTTGTGTAGCGTTCTTTTATCGACGTGTTTGTTTGGTTTTTTGTTGTTGTTTTTTGTTTGTTTATTTATTTTTGTTGTTGTTGTTGTTGTTTTTTTGCCTATAAATGTTAAGAAACGGTGTAAAAAGAAAAATATTTTGCTTGACAGTTCCAAAACTTTCATCAATGAAATAGAGAAAAATAGAATCCCTAAAGAAAGGCCAACACGGCAAAATTGAAAATGTTGAAGGCTCGGTTTGATTGATCCTGTTCATGGACGGTACTGGAATGTGCAAGTTACCGTCCACGTCCTCTAGCACCAGCTTAAGCAGAATTAAACTTGAAGTCTTATCATACTTTATATAATCTTGTTCTTGGAATCATTTTCGAACAACAGAGTCTGAATTCGGTGTATGTTGGTTATCAAAAATTGCTTCCCTATACCATTTGTGACAAGTCCCAAACTGATTAAAATCAGCTCCTCATTAACGCTACGCATTAGGATCTGACGGGCACCAAAAGAAGGTCACCTTCTCGTGACCTTTCAAACAACCAATCATCAGCAAGCTTGCACAATTTTCAAAGCGATGCGGTAACTGATTCTAACCGCTGGAAAACAAATACTGAGTAGGGAGTTTTCACGATTTCGAGAACAAACATGGCGTTGTCCATATAGCCGGCAGGTAAACTGGCAAAACTGTCTTGCCCATTAAAAATTGAGTCCATTATTTCCAGTTTATTTGTATCAAATTATTGCAAACATTTTGTTCTGACAAAAATCAACAATTTGCCATACTTCGTCTAATCTGTAAAGGACGATTTGATTACATGGCTAAAAAAGCTTTCTCGGGAAATCCGAATCACAATGAAGTTGAAACATATACAGTGACAATCAGATCTACCTGATAAGAACTTTAGTCTGATTGAACAAGTCCGGCGGAAACATCAGTACACCGTCTGACCAGGCTTTTATACTGCTGGCATCACTTTAACATAAAAATTAGTAAAGGAATACTATTCCAATATCAAAAACCGAGAAAAATGAATTTAAATTATGTCTTGGATTTCTGAATAGATATTAAAATGATCTTTGTCTTTTTCAGCACGTTATTATCATGACATAGCCCAGGCATTGGTTAGCTGGGGATACGAAAGAAATGTGACACTTAGAGGGGCTCCATACGACTTCAGAAAAGCGCCAAGTTCGTATTTATCTATCTAACTCTCTTTTTTGTCAAGTCATAAGAAATATTATGTAATATTATGTACATGAAATAACAACCAATGTCATTTTGTACGCTTCTTAATATTAATGAGTTTTATTTTATTCTTTTCAGTGGATTACTGATTTATCCGTGAAAATTATATTTGATAATTTCACAGTGAAAATTATCAAAATATAATTTCACACTTTTCAAAGATGAGACTACTTTTTTAAAATTTTCCCCGTGCGGTACCTCAATTTTATCATTGTTGACAATTCTGACATTGTCAGGGCTGTTTAGAGAAAAGCAAAGCTGAAATTGATAAATAATTGAAATTAAAGAAGAAAACTTACTTCAATTCATTCAAATTACCATTCACAAATTTTTGTTTCATTTTTACAAAATTTACAGTCTGAAAAATACAATTCCTTTCACATGCAGAACTGCTCTTGATGTTATTTGGGCATATTTAAGTATCCTACGAGCAATAACTGCCTAAAAACTTGAAAAGCAATGACAGACATCAGCCCGAAGAATAAGTAAATAACCCAGCGTTCGTAAGTTTGTAAGGCAGCCTTTCAAAAAGTCCATGTATTCCAATTTCCTAGTCGTTTTTTGAATGTTTACACATCTGTCAACACTTATTAATTGTCTGTAACAATCCTCAAAAACGTTTACTTTCTTTTAAAAGATGTATGACTAACAAATCCAAATGATATCCCTCTGAATCAAACACAATTATTTTCCTTCCATGAAATAAACAACTTTTTAAAAAGACTGCCGCTTACATTTCACAGAGCAAAGTCTAATATAAATTCGCCGTTAGTAACAGAAATATGGATGGATATGGTTGGACTTTTTCTTCTACTAGAATTGTTTGTTTTTATTATTAAAACAAGCGATCTTTCATATAATTTGAATAAAATGAATAATATCATCGCCATTTAACGTTGATTGGCGAACTTATTTTTCAGCCCAAGACTTTTTGTATTTTATGAGAAATTCGACTAATAGAGAGGCTACCAATGGGAAAAACAGATTTCAATATTAAAGTTAATATCAAGGAAATTTCGTTTTAACTTGTTTTTAAGCATAAAATAAAAAGAAAATGTGTTTGTTTTTTGTGTAAGATGTAATTTTATTTCATCTCATGAACTTTAAAAACAGTATTCTCACTCGTGGCTACGCCACTCGTGAGAATACTGTTTTTAAAGCTCACTCGATGAAATAAACTTTCATCTTACACACAAACAAACATATATCCTCTGTATGTTTTATTTGTTCAATGTATCAGCAGAACTCGTTCAATGACAAACATACGTGAAAGAACTTATTTTGTGAAACAAATAACGGCAAACAAAAGTGTTAGAACTAATTTACGAAAGAAATAAGGGCCATTGTTAGTGCAAGAAGTCATTTTATGAAAGAAATAATAGCACACATAAGTAAAAGAACTCATTATATGCAACAAATAAGGACCAACATAAGGGTAAAAACTAATTTTATGAAACATATATAATTAATATCACAAATGAAATTCAACAATAATGGTAGAACATGTTTTATGTCAAAACCCAGGACCATAATGACCTTTCAATGTGGTTTATTTATATTGCAGACGAGTTGAAGGGATTTCTAGGCAACCTAAAATCACTGATAGAAGAAACATATTATAAGAACAATAACAACAAAGTGGTCCTCTTAGCTCACAGTATGGGCAACCCACTTACATTACACCTGTTAAATCATATGACTAAAGAATGGAAAGATAAATTCATCAAGAGTTTTATGTCCCTGGCCGGTGTGTGGGGCGGAGCTGCCAAATCTATACGACTTATGATATCTGGTAATTTGATCTGATTTCTTGGTAACTCCTATGAATCATTCTGCGTTGTTAGACAGAATTTTGGTGACACATTTTGACATTAAATTCTTTTTGAAAAGATGATTAACATCTCTTCAACATTAACATGTTTCATAAAAAGTTTTTTTGCGACAACTATTACATTATAAAGAAATAAATATGTATTTTTAATTTTACTTTATTTTATTTAGTTAAAGTTTTAATACTTATAAACCTTAAGTCGCCTTCCTTACACCTGAAGACCATACACAAAGTTGCTTCATATAGCTGTATATGCACGAACAATGAAGTATATTTAATAAGAAAAATATATCAATAAAACTTCCACAAGCTATTAACAACAAGTCCGGGACTTAATCAACATATCAGGACGTTCGCGTTTTTTTTAAAATCATGTCTTAAACTGTGTACATAAAAACAATTATAACTTTAGGTGACAATTTAGATGTTCGTTTTGTGAGCCCTTTGACCGTCCGGCGGGAACAAAGAAGTTGTCCTAGCACTGCATGGTTAATGCCATCAGACGAGTTCTGGAGTGAAACAGAGGTTCTTGTCGTTACACCCACAAGAAACTATACTGTTAAGGATTACAGGCAACTATTTGAGGACATTGCCTATCCGACTGGCAAGTGTTATGATTTTACACATTTGAAATTAATAACAAAGTTACAGTTTGCTGTCTTATATCAATCACATAATTCAATACTTAAGACGAATTGGGTTATTAACGTCAGTGATACAGTATTTCTGGATTATTATACATATATATATATACACTAATAAAAAATAACATATCAATCTTGGTTAATTAAGAAAAAATCATCTATAAATTAATACAAGCAAAGTATAATAAAATAGTGTAAACTTTCTTTGATTCAGGGTACAAGCTGCGGGAAGACACTGAAAAGTTGGTCAAGCCATTGAAGGCCCCAGACGTTGAGATGCACTGTTTGCATGGTGTTGACGAATCGACACCAAGAGCGTTCGTATACAAGAGGACAAGGTGGCTAAATGAAAAGCCAGAAACACTTCAAGGCAACGGTGATGGTACGGTTAACATTCGCAGCCTTCTAGGGTGTTTGAGATTTCGGGAACAACAAAAACAGCCCGTACATCATCAAGTGTTTCACAAAGTAGGACACATGAATATTCTGAAGGAAACAGTTGTGATTGATTATTTGGAGAAAGTTCTTGTTGGTGAAAAGAGAGCAGCAGTCAACAAATTAATAAGGTTTTACTCAAATAGTAGACCCTATTACTGAAGGTGGCAATTTTCAAAAGCCCTATTTAAGTCATGAATTAAAGATGACTTTAAATAAATATCGTAACGTTCTGTGGACATTTACAAAACTAACTTGATAAATGAGTCAAAAACGACGCGGAGTGATTTTATGATACCCTCCGTGATTTTGTATAATCTAGTTTATATTTGTAAATAGGACTGATGTATGTTCATGTTTCATGAATTTTTTGTTACAGGAATCGGTAACTCCCATTTCTCTTTGTTTTAATAAAATGAATAGAGAACAATATGGCTCGAAAAATAATATCTACCATATAGTAAAGACAATCACAGCACGCTATCATTGCTTATTGCCCTAAATATGTAGGGGAAAAGAAGAGTTTTTCGTTAACAAAACATTAAAGACACTGTGCCAATTCAAGTGTAAATGTGGGAATTCAGGAAAAAGTTAAAAAAAACAACATAAGTAGTTTACATTTTGCAATATATGTTTCTTATTTCATATTCAGCATTTAAGGAATATCCAATAACCCACGTGATACACGGAAATGTATATAAATATTCATCAGAATGTATCGGTAAGGCCCAGTTGATAAAAAGAGTGGGCAGTCTTTTTCTATTCTAGGCAGTTTTTATATTTTATCCTAAACTTTCGTAATTATCAATTGTTAGTCGATCACCATTAAAGTAATAAATCTACAGATATATATCTTAATCGCCTCAACTTGAGAACGAAAAATAGCACTTTTTAAAAGTGACACTACAATCAGAATCAATTTTAAAATACCATTGACACAAAGAGAGCATCGACTACTTTATAGTTTGTAACAACACAGAAATAAGCAAATACAAATGGAAATAGATGTAATTGTACATTCTCCTTGACCTTTAGTGTGACATTCACCTTTACCTTGAACTACTTCTTTATCTTTTAAGCCAAAATCGTAGAATTTCTAATTTTTGTTTAAGTCTGTATGGACAGTGGCTGACTCATTTTCACTTACTAAAATAATTATTTTCTTATTATTCTTCAACCCTATTGATTTATTTCTGTTTGGATTTTCTTAGATCTTTATGTATATTCGTATTAATATATGCCACATTTAGAGTACTTGAAAACAGATTACAATCACTACGCTACTGACATTTATTGTTGTGTATAGAAACAATTAAGTAGATCTACCACATCTTGCATATCGTTTGATCAATTTTAAAACCACGCGACGATGACGCAATGAATTTTAAAAGTTAAAACTCTTTAATAGTTAACATTATATCGAACTCCAGAACCAATAAGTTTGATATACATGATCTGATTTGATATATCTACATATAGCAGATAATAAATTGTTCTAGAATAAAACATTATTTCTCATTATAAAAAAAGTTCACATTTACAAAAATGTAATAGTTTAGGACAGGCAACACTTTTTTTCCAAGAAATATTTTATAGCAACATCCATAGATACATGGCATTTGTTTTATAAATATTTGAAAAACTTATGGAAAATGTGCCCATTGAAAACCAATCCACTTGAAACGATACAAAAATGTTTTGTTTTAACTCTTTCTCCAGTATAGCGCTCATATATTCAATTTGGCAAGGCTCTGGTGCGTTTAAAAGAAGTTCTTGTGAAGTGTTCAATTTGAAATCGTTGGACATTCTTCACTACTAATATGAATTTGTGTTATATTTCAAACGCATTTTTACCTATCATTATAGTAATTATATACTACAAGTATGATAAAGAACAAAACTTTTTTGAAACATCTATTTAGCGGGAGAGTGGAATATGGTAAACATGTAAAAATTTCATTGTTTTGCAAATATTATTCGGCCACATAGTCTGGTGGAAAATTGATGATGAATCCGTCTGGACAATATGGTGTAGGGCAACATTTTCCTCTGATAGGCGGCTGCATGTGACACTGAGTGGGCAGTTTCCATTGCAAACAGCTGTAAAAGCGAAAATGCATATTGTAAAAGATAACACGTTTGTATGTCGATAATGATGATGATTTTTTGTGTGTATAACTTTATGTATTATGTACAAATATAATGCAATCTGGGCGGAACCGGGATATCGCGACATTATATAATACCGTCTTATTAATTGAAAGCTTGACATGACCATGGGAAAATATTAAAGACTTACAATTCGTTACACGTGTACTGTCCGGAAAAATCACTAAGACAGTGACATTTCAGTGTACAGCCAACCTTCCACGTTTGACCTTGATGATAAGTCTGTCCATTATACGAACATCCTGTTAGTGTAACAATGGAAATAATGATGATAAATCTGTACATTAATCGAGTATCCTATTAGTGTAATATTACAAAAATGATAAATCTGTACATTAATCGAGTATTCTATTAGTGTAATATTACAAAAATGGTAAATATGTACATTAATCGAGTGTCCTATTAGTGTAATATTACAAAAATGATAAATATGTACATTAATCGAGTATCCTATTAGTGTAATATTACAAAAATGGTAAATATTTACATTAATCGAGTGTCCTATTAGTGTAATATTACAAAAATGATAAATATGTACATTAATCGAGTATCCTATTAGTGTAATATTACAAAAAATGATAAATATGTACATTAATCGAGTATCCTATTAGTGTAATATTACAAAAATGATAAATCTCTTCATTAATCGAGTATCCTATTAGTGTAATAATACAAAAATGATAAATCTGTACATTAATCGAGTATCCTATTAGTGTAATATTACAAAAATGATAAATCTCTTCATTAATCGAGTATCCTATTATTGTAATATTACAAAAATGATAAATCTGTACATTAATCGAGTATCATATTAATTAGTGTAATATTACAAAAATGATAAATCTGTACATTAATCGAGTATCCTATTAGTGTAATATTACAAAAATGATAAATCTGTACATTAATCGAGTATCATATTAATTAGTGTAATAATACAAAAATGATAAATCTCTTCATTAATCGAGTATCCTATTAGTGTAATAATACAAAAATTATAAATCTGTACATTAATCGAGTATCCTATTAGTGTAATAATACAAAAATGATAAATCTGTACATTAATCGAGTAAACTATTAGTGTAATATTACAAAAATGATAAATATGTACATTAATCGAGGTTCCTATTAGTGTAATAATACAAAAATTATAAATCTGTACATTAATCGAGTATCCTATTAGTGTAATAATACAAAAATGATAAATCTCTTCATGATACAAGCATCCTGTTAGTGTAATAAATAAAATTATGATAATAAATATGTACATTATATGATTATCCTATCAGTGTAATAATACAAAATGATAAATATATGTCCATTATATCAGCATTCTGTTAATTTCATAATGGAAATTATGATGATAATTCTGTACAATATATGATTATCCTATTAGGATAATAACGGAAATAATGATGATAAAAAAGTACATTATACAAACATCCTTTTAGTGTGGTAATGGAAAAAATGATGATACATATGTAAATCTATCCATTATGCGAGCATCCTATTAGAGTAAAAATGAAAATAATAAGGATGATAAATATGTCCTTTATGAATGCATCCTATTAATGTAAATATGGAAATCATAATATTATACCAGCATCATGTTTGTATAATAATAATAATAATAATAATAATTCTGTCTATTTTAAGAGCATTTTGTGAAGTGTAATAATGAAAGTTGTGATGATGGTATATATGCATCGTATGGAATTGCAATAACAGATATCATGCTTAGAATATATGCATTACGTTAACTAGCAAAACATGAACATAATCTTGCTGTTCAATGGTGATAAAAATGATGATGATATATGCGTTCCGGTAAATGGCAATAATGCAGAATACGATGACGATATTATGCATCATCATCTGATATCATCACAATGATGAGGGTTTAAGCATCCTGTAAATGACTAAAAGCTGTATGAACATTGTACAATTACCATACTTTCCACTGCAATTATCTTTCTTATACCTGACTTCAAGTTTAATTATGAGTGCAGTGGAGAACATGTGGAACAATTGACTTACCTAATGAACTACCGCTTGTGGTTCCTCCTCCGTTACTTCCGGTTCCGGTTCCAACGGCTGTAGGACGATAAACAATACTCATTTTACAGTTTACAGTTAATTGAAAAAAGATATCTATAAGCATGGGAAACAAACAAAGAATAATTAAATAAATAGATGAAATTTATTTACGTGATTTCAATAGATGCTCGTACTATATATCGTCATCAACATTATTGTTAGCTCACCTGTCACAAAGTGACAGGGTGAGCTTTTGTGATCGCTTTTCGTCCGGCTTCCGTCCGTCAATCGTCCGTCCGTCGTCCGTCCGTCCGTCGTCCGTCGTCCGTCCGTAAACTTTTGCTTTAAATGACATCTCCTCATAAAGCACTGAGCCAATTTCATCCAAACTTCACAGGAATGTTCCTTTGGTGGTCACCTTTAAAAATTGTTCAAAGAATTTAATTCCATGCAGAATTCTGGTTGCCATGGCAACCGAAAGAAAAATCTTTAAATATCTTCTTTTAAACAACCCTAAGAGCTAGAGCTTAGAAATTTGGCATGAAACATCTTCTAATAAGTGTCTACCAAGTTTGTTCAAATAAAAGCCCTGGGGTCAAAATTGGCCCCGCCCAGGGGGTTCATTGATTTTCCCTATATGCATATAGTAAAAACTTAAAAAATCTTCTTTTAAAGAACAGTAAGAGCTAGAGCTAAGATATTTGGCATGGAACATCTTCTAGTGAGTGTCTACCAAGTTTGTTAAAATAAAAGCCCTGGTGTCAAAATTGGCCCCGCCCCGGGGGGTCATTGATTTTCCCTATATGCATATAGTAAAAACTTAAAAAATCTTCTTTTAAAGAACTGTAAGAGCTAGAGCTTAGATATTTGGCATGAAACATGTTCTAGTGAATGTCTACCAAGTTTGTTCAAATAAAAGCCCTGGGGTCAAAATTGGCCCCGTCCTGGGGGGTCATTGATTTTCCCTATATGCATATAGTAAAAACTTAAAAATCTTCTTTTAAAGAACCCAAAGAGCTAGAGCTAAGATATTTGGCATGAAACATCTTCTAGTGAATGTCTTCCAAGTTTGGTCAAATAAAAACCCTGGGGTCAAAATTGGCCCCGCCCCGGGGGGTCATTGATTTTCCCTATATGCATATAGTAAAAACTTAAAAAACTTCTTTTAAAGAACCGTAAGAGCTAGAGCTTAGATATTTGGCATGAAACATCTTCTAGTGAATGTCTACCAAGTTTGTTCAAATAAAAGCCCTGGGGTCAAAATTGGCCCCGCCCCAGGGGGTCATTGATTTTCCCTATATGCATATAGTAAAAACTTAAAAAATCTTCTTTTAAAGAACCCAAAGAGCTAGAGCTAAGATATTTGGCATGAAACATGTTCTAGTGAATGTCTACCAAGTTTGTTCAAATAAAAGCCCTGGGGTCAAAATTGGCCCCGCCCTGGGGGGTCATTGATTTTCCCTATATGCATATAGTAAAAACTTAAAAATCTTCTTTTAAAGAACCCAAAGAGCTAGAGCTAAGATATTTGGCATGAAACATCTTCTAGTGAATGTCTTCCAAGTTTGGTCAAATAAAAACCCTGGGGTCAAAATTGGCCCCGCCCCGGGGGGTCATTGATTTTCCCTATATGCATATAGTAAAAACTTAAAAAATCTTCTTTTAAAGAACCGTAAGAGCTAGAGCTTAGATATTTGGCATGAAACATCTTCTAGTGAATGTCTACCAAGTTTGTTCAAATAAAAGCCCTGAGGTCAAAATTGGCCCCGCCCCAGGGGGTCATTGATTTTCCCTATATGCATATAGTAAAAACTTAAAAAATCTTCTTTTAAAGAACCCAAAGAGCTAGAGCTAAGATATTTAGCATGAGACATGTTCTAATGGGTGTCTACCAAGTATGTTCAAATAAAAGCCCTGGGGTCAAAACTGGCCCCGCCCCGGGGGTCATTGATTTTCCTTATATGTGTATAGCCAAAACTTAAAAATCTTCTTTGAAAAAACCCAAATAGCTAGAGGTTAGATATTAAGCACGAAACATCTTTAAGTAAATATCTACAAAGTTTGTTCAAATAAAAGCCCTGGGGTCAAAACTGGCCCTGCCTGAGGGGTGTCATTGTTTTTAACTATATGTGTATAGTAAAAACTTAAAAAATCTTCTTTTAAAAAACCCAATGAGCTAGAACTTAGATGTTTTGCATGAAACATCTTCTTATGGGTGTCTACCAAGTCTGTTCAAATAAACAAATAAAAGCCCTTGGGTAAAAATTGGGCCGGGGGGGGGCTATATACAGGTGAGCGACCTCAGGGCCATCATGGCCCTCTTGTTAAACATAATACTGCCTTAATATTTCAAATTGGTCTAACAATAACAATGCTTCTACTGACAGTCCCACAGAAATTCAGTTATATAGATATTCTATTTCTTTTTTATCACCTATATCTATAATAAATACTTAATCAATATTTATATAGGTCTGAAATATCAAGTAAACTCTATTTTAGGAATGAGAAAGCTTTGAACACTGCATTAGTTTCTATTTAATGAGCATTAAAAACCTCCTTTTTTAAGTACAAGAACTGCAGATCAGTTGGTTCTTTAGAAATCGAGCGGACAAAGTCGTCGAGTTTGAAGTCATTGTGACCTTTAAATCAATAAGCATGGCCAGCCTTCAGACTAAATACGAAGCATTAACAGCAATAAAGTAGTTCGATTGTGTAAGACGCTATAACCATATAGACACACCCTTTCATCCTTCCATGGTACCAACCAGTACTTATATCAATCAATGTAGTTTCTTGCTCAAGGAAACAAAGGTTTGACCCTGACGGAGTATAAAACCGTAGACAAAATAGAAAATAAGCGGACAAGATTTTCGTGTTGAAGGTCGCTGTGACCTTGACCTTATACTGACCTCAAATTCAATAGTTGCCATGACAATAACCAATCTCTCTTTTATGTATGAAGACAATGCACCCAATAGTTATCAACTTATTGAGTACACATCGGTGTGGCTAACGGACGGACAAACGGCATATTTTAAAATATCCGAAATTACAATCAAGCGTGTAAAGAAAAGAAGTATTTAAATAATCAATGTATAATAATATTTCGGCCAATTGTTTTTCTTAGTTGTTGAATACATGGTAGACACTAGACAGATCCTTCTCTTTTGGGCAGGGACAGTTAGATTTGAGAAATTTTCATTTCAGCTTATAAGTTTTCAAATATTAAATATCAAATTACAAGATATATGCATATACTGTACATACGACATAGATTACAAGTTTTTGCACAGTTCTGGATCGCCCACTGATGGTATACTGCATTTGTACAAGTTGTTTGACCATACGCTTGGCAGTTATCTACCGTATCACTGCACACTAAAATGGAATTTCATCGATATATACATTATTATCATTTGGAATCATAAACATTTTGTCAGATTGTTTTAAGAGCAAAACAAAGATATATAAATTTTTATGCTTAAACTTGATTTTCAATAATGAAAATAATATATTACTGAACGCTAGTCTTGTGAATGTTGTTTAGTAAAGTAACTCTTTATAACAGTTAACAACAAGAAATATCAAATTATTAGAAATTTATTATTCTATAGATAGCAAATAAATAGGCTAACCTGTCGACGACAAGAACCGCTTCGAGTCCCCGGGACCGTTAATGACAGAGCCAATAGCGGTGCTAGTACAAACTAACACTATTAGCAACGTTTTCATTGTGTAAAAGTCCTTTAAGATCTGACAAATCTTCACTGTTTAAACGTTAAATAGATAAGCTCTCCTTTGTTTTTGCTTGCTTGATTTGTCTGTGAATGTTATATACAGACAATGTCCTCGCTTAACTCGTATTATGGCATCATATCTGACCTCAACTGTATCAGTAAGAAGCTCTTAGCGTGCATTATCGTGCATTTTAAGCGTTTTTATTTGTGATAATGTCAAATTAAATTTAAAGGCCCATTAAGTAAATTATAT
Organism: Ruditapes philippinarum; assembly: GCF_026571515.1. Lineage (NCBI taxonomy): Eukaryota > Metazoa > Mollusca > Bivalvia > Venerida > Veneridae > Ruditapes > Ruditapes philippinarum. The sequence continues at coordinate 137,211 of NW_026860551.1, read as the reverse complement.
CATTTACATTATTCAAACAATTGTAATGATAGTTGTCTGCATGCTACAATAATACTCCTTGGCCAAGCTAAACCATCCCTTGCTTTTGACTCCCGTTATTGGCTATAAATAAAGTTAAAGCGATTCTGCATTTTGTATGGAAGACAAAATACCAAATAGTTTACAGTTTGTTACTTTTATGTCAAACGATTTTTACATTCTATGTTAAGGGCGTTCGTAGCCGAGTGGTAAAGGTCGTTTGTATCAAACCACTTGTCTCTAACCGCTGTAGGTTCAAATCCCGACAGGGACTTATTTTTCTTTCAGTGAGAATGCTATCCATCTGGTTTACTCAGGTGCCCGTTCGTGCCTAAAATAATTCACCCGAGGCCTTCCTCTTCCGGTAAAGCTGTCCACGTAATATGTGTTGGTGCGACGTAAAACACAACCAATGTGACGTAAAAGACCACAAAAAAACAAAACATTCGATGATGCCTTCTTCACGAAATACACATATAACAGGACCTAAAACCATTTGAGCCGCGTCACGACAAAACCAACAAAATGGGTTTGCGACCAGCATGGATCCAGACCAGCCTGCGCATCCGTGCAGTCTGATCTGGATCCATGCTGTTCGCTTACCAACCCTATTACAAGTAGAGAAACTGATAGCGAACAGCATGGATCCTGATCTGACTGCGCGGATAAGCAGGCTGGTCTGGATCCATGCTGGTCGCAAACCCACTATGTTGTTTTGTCATGACGCGGCTCATTTTTAAACGTAATCAAACACAGGTTTGCTTTTCTTTTCTTTTCTTTTCTGAGGAAAAATCGAATTCATTTTTGAGGCGTTATGTGCCTTTGATGAGATAACTAACATAAGGAGTGTTGTAAGTAACATGTACTGGTCATATTGTCACATATGCCGTGTCGGACAAAGAAAATTTTTACTAATTACTGTCCGATAAGAGAGCCCGATATAGAGAAAAAGCTATGTAATAATAGAGTCAATTGCAGTACATGTTTTGATTTCAGTAACGAATATAACCTATTTGTAATATCTTTTATAGATATAATATTTTTGCAGATACATGTATAGATCTTATACGTGGCAATTACCAAATTCAAAACATGTTTAAATAGGGAATTATTCTATACAGTTGTTCTGTCAAAGGATGGAAAGATATATAAAATTTTGTATAACACTGCATCATCTTTACAAAATGATAGTTATTTTTTCCTGTTAAACAGGTTTAAGCATGTTAAGCTGTTTTAACAGTCAAAAAAAATATAAGCTTTAACCAGAATGCTGTCAAATTTAGACTATATCATTTTTTCAGGAAAATAGTTTTGTATTGCATGTACAAACCAGGGTTCTGCTTTGAAAATTATTTGGATATCTGGGAGTCTGTCTGTTAATTTCAGTAAAAATTTATGTAAATTTAGAAAAATGAATCATTGTCTGCCAATAGAAAAGGGTGGACATCTTGTGAGAAGTGTGTGCGACACCGAGCTGTGCGGAATAGTGTGTGCTGTGTGAGAAGTGTGTATATGTTCTGTGTGGGGATGCTGTGTGAGCAGTTGTGTGAACTTGAATATTGGCATAACAGATTGTTACAGTAACAGATGAATGATCAGCAGAAATCGACAAATCCATCGACTCATTTCCATCCTTCGCCTAATTGTCCAGTCGTGTTTGTGACATCCACACTGGTTCAACGGCAACAATATTGTCAGCATAAGATGTATATCCCGGTCATTTCCCACTGACCACATTAACTTTATATAGCTCAGATTCAACAGGAATAAAGAGGTCAGGACGGACATCGTTCTCGCCGAATATTCTCAACTTTATTCCGTGGTCAAACGGACTTATCCCGTGGTCAAACGGACTTCTCAAAAAGTCATGATGCTCGCTTTCAAAGAGTTCACTCTGAATCACAGCAGTAAGCAACACTGAATTTACAAGAGCACAATTTCGCCACCGCATCATCCTGGGCAGGCTGTCAACCAGTATTATATAGTTGCCTTCACTTTCGCAAGGAACTTACAACTACTCTACATACTAGAGCAGAGGTACTGAGAAAAGATTTCATGATCAATATAACGAAAGTGACATGCATCTAAAAAAGATTTTTATAATATCATAAAGTTAAGACATTTGAAAGAAAAGACATCAATTTTCAAATTTTAACTGTTTCTAGAGAGAATTTTTAAATCATTTGTAATTGTCTTAACAATTTTAGCAATAAACATTGTATGACTAAAGTGATTTTACAGCGCTTATAAATAAATGCCCTCTCAGATATACCTTCTTACCTGTTATATTCTTCAGCTTTAGAAAATCACTATATCTTTTGTGGTGATAAAATATCCTAAGATAATGACGTGTATGTTTTCAGAAATAGCACCCATCTGAAATAAATTAAGCCCAATAATTGTTCCTGACATTTTTTATAAAGGAGTCAAAATTGTTAGGCAATTCCTTTTCATTATACGTTGTATTCAATTATACTTTATTCTGAAATAGATGAAACCAGAAAATTTCTCCAAGATTTGAAGAAGAGGACCGTCGTACAAATTGTCCTTCAGAATTGTTAATGGGCCCTCGGCAGATTCTGACTTTGAAATATTGTCCCCGGGTGACACAAGAACATCATTTCTAACTGTGTAACAATTTTCTTTTGACAGACCTTAAAAAATAAATGGAAGGGCCGGGCATATTTTAGCTAGGTAAGGATGACCCTAACAAAACAATTTTTTAGACTTTATCATTTTTTATAAATAAGTTTTAAGGTAATAGATCTAACCAAATGTCTTCACATTTACTTCTGGTTAATTCCGTATCACGATGGAAAATGTCCCCGGGAACACATTTGATCGTTATTGGTCATAAATAAAGTTATTAAAGCGAACAAGCATTTTGTATGGAAGACAAAATACCACATAGTCAAACGATTTTTACAATCGATGTTAAGGGCGTTCGAAGCAGAGTGGTTAAGGTCGTTGGTTTCAAACCTCTTCCCTCTAACCGCTATGGGTTCAAATAACGCCAGGGACTCTTATTTTTCATTCACGTAAGAATGCTATCCATCTACAAGATGTCGGTGGTTTTACTCAAGTGCCCGTTCGTGCCTAAAGTAATAAACTCGAGGTCTTCGTCCACCGGTAAAGCTGAACCCTTCTGTGTAGGTGCGACGTAAAACATAACCTAAAAAATATTAGATGTTGCTTTCTTCACGAATTACACACATAACATGCTCTAAAACCATTTTAAAACATAATTAAACACAGGTTAACTTTTTTTTTAGGAAAAATCGAATTCATTTCTGTGGCTTTATGTGCCTTAAATGAGATAATTAACTTAAGAAGTGCGGTAAGTAACATCTACGGGTCATACGGTCACATATTGCCGTGTCGGACTAACCTTTAATTCAAAATACCATGCGTAGAACAATTTAACTATTTATTGTCTACTAACCACTAAGTTTGGAAGATCCCAATATCGAGAAAAGGCTGTGGAACAATAGTTAATTGCTATACATGTTTTAACATTTATTGTTGGTTTCAGTAGTGAATATTACCTATATGTAATATCTTTTATAGGCATAGATTACGTGGCATTTAACAAATTCAAAATCTGTAAGTTCATTTTATTTAGGTGTATTAATTATAGAGTGTGATTTCGTAGGCAATGTCAAAGGACCATTTAAATGGGAGATATTTTTAAAAAATGTAGGTTGAAAACTGAATTCATTTAACGATTTGGCGGGTATTTTATGTTATTATTTGATATTATATGATATTATACAAGTCAATTACCAAATTCAAAATATGTTAGTAAATTTTATAAGTGTGTACTAATTATAAAGTGTACTTTAGTAGACAATGTTAAAGGACCATTTAAATAGAAGATATTAAATGATTGTATGTTCAGTACTAAATTTATTGACCGAGTTGATATACCACTGACATAAAGAACAGAAAATTCCGTTCTTTTGTTTGTTTGTTTGTTTGTTTGTTTTGAGTTTTACGTCACATCGACACAGTATAGGTCATATCGCCGACGTTCCAGCTTTACTGGCTAGAGGGAAGACCTCACGGTATCCCTTCCGTTGCATTATTTTTCAGCACGAAACGCGGGCATCTGGGAGTAGACACCGCGTTCCGTAAGCTAGCTGCATGGATAGCCATCCGCTCACATGAAAGAATTCAAAAAGCCCTGTCGGGATTCGACCCAACAAGGGTTGGGGGGGGGGCAAGTGGTTTGAAGTCCAACGGACCTTCCGTTCTTCTAAAAATTGGTCTTAAATTAGCGGGGTGGTTCACATTCGGGGTGGGTCTTTAAGTAGGGATTTTACTGTATAAACAAAATCATTAAAAAATCCTTTAAAGTAATGCTGCTAAAACAAATGTCTACAGACAGCCGGACGAACCACACCATACAAGAATACGTCCTGATGTTTCCTCGGGCGTATAAAATATGATAAACAAGATCAACAAGGAAAGGCGGCGTTCAATGAACGCAACCCCCAAAAACAGTTTACACTAAAAATAATCGCCTTTTCCATTTTGGCCCTTTACGTGTAACGCTAACATTTAACACGTCTTTACGCTACTTCTTTACGCAAAGTATGTAAATAACGCTAATGACGTCACGTTAAAAATAAGCATACCCATTCAATATCGTTTTACGGGTTCGCAACAGTGGCAAGGGTATGTGATAAAAATACTTACAGCTTTTAATAAGATGTTAATATTATTTCACACTGAATGTATTTATGGAACAGAATTAATGCATTTATTCTATCTTGCTTTATGATATCGGAACTTACATTATGCTTGCTTCTTTACTTCTTTATGACAATGAAAACATACGTTTTGCTGAATTCAATCATGCCTTATGATTACTGAATGCACTTTCATGTAATTGCAACCTTGTGTGTTCCCTACTAAACCATCAAACTCACATATTTTAATTGCTATATGTTTAATTGCATCTTTTTTTAAAGGACAACGTATTTCATGTTTGGTGTTTAAAGATAACATTCTTTATAACTATATGTAACATGGTAGTTTGTATCTTTAATTTGCTATAAATCTGCCACTTATATTGTCAACATTATGTCAAAATAAACTATTCATTTTGATCAATAATTGGCGAATTTGATGTGTCTTAGCATTCATATGCTTCAATATATTCACTGATTACAAATATAATGCAATACATGATCACTGCGCATCGACAACAAAGATGACAACGATAGCGATATTATAGTCGCATGTGGACAGTACGCACTAAGCAGTTAGCAGTATAGCATGAATGCGAGTTGCAATAATTTGTTGTTTCATATTATGACAGGCAGGTGTCGCTTTGTCGGGTACATCCCGTTATTTCCGGATGATCCACGTATTTTGGCACGTGGAGGTAAACAAAGTTACGGTCCACTTTATATAGGGACGTATTACAGAACAGTGTTAGTTGGGGACTGAACATTTAAATTTACTGAAAAAAAAGACAAGGAAACACGATGCGACAGACGAAAAGTGCGTGTTTTTGAAGATTCCGCCAGCATGCGGAAAAAAAAAAATTATATATGTCTCTAATAACTCATCTACAAAGTGGCCAACTCACCCTCTCTATACAATTTGTTTACACTTCTTTTTTGAGCGTGTGGTGATAAGTGAAATTGAATTTTTTATCAACTTTGAGGTGGCCACAAAGGTTGACATGTGTGTGTTTTTATTTAGCTCGTGCGCACGAGATACTGTGTCGTGGCCACGGTTACTAAGTCGTGGCCACGAGATAATTTAAGTCGTGGAACGAGATTACTATGTTGTGGCACGAGTACTAAGTCGTGGCCACGAGATAATTAAGTCGTGGGGAACGAGATAACTAAGTTTGTGGCCACGAGTTACTAAGTCGTGTCACGCAGATAAATAAATAAGTCGTTGGACAAGTTACTATGTCATGTGGCCACGAGAAAGTTTAGTCGTGGCCACGAGAAAGTTAATTCGTTTGCGAACCGAGAATAAATAACCAATCAAATTACCACTATTTATATGATTTTCCTAAAAAAAGGATGCCCCTACTTCACGTTGCCCGTAAAAAGTGCCATTTATACAAGTTATTGATTGGTCAAAGATTTTAGCGTCATTGTCACCCTGATTTCTGACCAAAATTGCCTAAAATTATTAGGTGTCATCTACTGATTTTTTAGGTTATATAAACTACGGCTTATTCTTTCTAAATCATTCATCAGACAAGTATTTTACATGAAGTGTCATGTTTATCTGACCTGTGACCTCAAAACATCCTTATAGGATATCTATGTCCATGGGCAATGTCCCTTTCCAATAAAATAAGCCAGGACTAAGTCCCTCTCAAGTTATGGTATGAACAATGTTAACAGGCCTTTGTACGCACAAAAATGACCAATTCTTTCATAGAATTTTGTCCCAACTAAAGGGCTATAACTTAGTCAAATTAATGTCTGATTTATGGCCTTATGATCCTAAAGACATGTATTAAGTTCAAAGTGAACACTTCAGTAATTTTCAAAAGATTAATGTTGCACGTAAATCTTTAACAGAAATTTTCTAAATTTAAAAAAATCATGGTGTAATCTTATTTAATTTTTATCTCGTCTGCACGACTTATGTTATCTCGTTCCCACGACTTAAAACGACTTAGTAACTCGTGGCCGTACATAGTATTTCGTGGCTACGATATAGTATCTTCGTTCCCACGACTTAAACTATCTCGTGGCCACGACTATGTAACTCGTGGCCACGACACAGTATTCGTGCGCACGAGATAAATAAAAACACACACATGTCACTTAGTAACTCGTGGCCACGACTTAGTACAGTACAAACTTGATTTTTTTTTTTTGTAAAAATAAAATAAATATAATTTGGCTTCACACAACATTGTGCTTTAAATCCTTTACACTGTAAGTGGGCAGTAATGAATATTCATGTATAGTGTTATTACAAAAATATATATGGAAGTTTCTTTTAAATACAGGCACAACTTTACTTGACCCGTAATAAGGAAAGCAGATTCCTATACATTATGTGTATGTGTTTTTATTTAAATAAAACATATTTAGTAAGAATTTTATAGACTTCAATAAATTTCTGTGATAAAAATATATTACTGAAAGATGTGCATAATGCACAAATGTATGTGAATGTGGTGGGTGTGTGCGGGATGTCTGATCTATAATCAGACACACATATGCCAACATTTATAATTGACTATGCACAAGTCACAAAAATAAAACAACTTCCTTCTTTCCTTATTATACATGTATATTTTAATGTGTTACATACCTATTCGCCACTATTAGTGACTCTGAGACATTTATTAAGTTAAAAGGCCAATAAATAACTTTTGCTTTTAATGTCCAAGTCATTAGATAACAGACCTTCGCAATCGCAATACCTGGGCAGGTGCTTAACAACTGGATGACAGCATTATATGTTTTGATAAGGGATTACACTATGACCACTATTGCATGAAACTTACACGTATATATTCCCAGCTCATCAACGTATCTTTGGGGGTAGGTGCAGCCCTTAAGCCAAGGCCTGAATCCGCCACTGTACACTGCCCCATTGAATAACTGTTTACGAGCATATTTTTTCTATTAGACTGTATACATATACATGTATAAAATTATATTGCATAATCCTTACTACTTGTATTTATATTCTTTCCACTGCAATTTATGTATTAAGCGCTTGGTACGTATTTTTAGCATTGTCGCCCTCTGTATTTTAACGTATAACCACGATGGCCCTAACGGTTTCCCGTAATATATACATGTACGGAAAATTCCGATGATAGGCGAATCATGGAAAAAAATCCGATGATATCGATAACAGAGTTATCGCCCCTTAACAGTTCACAAATCGCTAGACATTGTTTAAATTGTTTATCATAATGTAAGATGATCAAACATAATCCACAAAGCCTCAGACACCGAGCTTTATTAAGCATAAACACTGAATAATGGATATAAGCGAAAGCTAATAGTAATCACGCCATGCGAGCTGTAAATCCAATAAGTCACATTTTAACAAAATCCATCAGGGAACAAAAAATAGTCAATTTTAAATGACTTCTACATAAAAGTAATACAAGAAAAACTAAACCGTAAATAAATTGTATAGAGCATGAAGAAAGGTAGCTTATACATAACGGTATATGACGTTAACATTTTAGTATTCCAAATGGCTCGTTCCAGTTTAATAGTTATCACTCAATGAAAGCATTGGTCACTACGAAATGTTTGAATGAAATAATGAAAAATGTAATCCAGAATAATGCAACGTTTATCATAAAGCAAGATGGAATCAATCATAATGCAAGTTCTAATGTCATGTAGCAAGATGGAATTAAGCATAATGCAAGTTCCAATGTCATCAAGCAAGATGGAATCAAGCATAATGCAAGTTCCAATGTCATCAAGCAAGATGGAATCAAGCATAATGCAAGTTCCAATGTCATCAAGCAAGATGGACTTAAGCATAATGCAAGTTCCAATATCATCAAGCAAGATAGAATAAATGCATTAATTCTGTTCCATATGTATTGTCACATGCAATTACGTACCAAGCACAAACCTACAAAACAAAACTAGAATTGTCTTAACAAATTGTCTTTTCAATTTGATTCATGAAAATATTCAGTGAATTTATTACTTATAATTGAAAGATAGATGTCCAAATCAACGTAATATAAGAATTATTTCAATTAAAAGGTAGTGTATTCATTCATTATAAGATAATTCAAACACTGAATATCTTTTGTTATACAGAAAGTTCGTGCATTTCTGCAGAGATCTCGAACTACTTCCAATTTATTAATGCGCCAAATATTTACCTATTTAAAAAGTTAAGGAAACTGCTCCACTGAGGTCCAAAAGCCAAAATACATAAAATTTAAATTTCTTGCATAGATCAGCTAGAGCACATTCAAAAACAAAACAAAACAAAAACGAAAAATGTGCAAAAGATTTTTTGAAAATGGTATTTTTGTGCAACTCTTAGCCCGATTTGAGTCAAAAGCTTTAAACTTTTTTTTATTTTTGAGTCATGTTGCACAATTAAAATGATTATTCTGGGGAAAAAACGGAGTATGCGAATGATCTGACATGTTTTAAAGAAAATAGAGTCCTGTAAAAATGTGTTTGTTAAATATCAAAATTATAATTGAACCGCGTCACGACAAAAAAAGCCGCGTCACGACAAAACCAACATAGTGGGTTTGCCCAGACCAGCCTGCGCATCCGCGCAGTCTATTCAGGATCCATGCTGTTCGCTATCATATTCTCTACTTGTAAAAAAGGGTTGGTAAGCGAAAAGCATGGATGCGCAGGCTGGTCTGGATCCATGCTGGTCGCAAACACACTATGTTGGTTTTGTCATGACGCAGCTCTATTATAATATTTCCTCAGATATGAGTTTTTGATTTGAGTATTTTGCTGCCTTATCATAAATCAAAGTTTGTAAAAGTAATTAAATTTATGTTTCACATACGAGGGGTTATCAGAAAATATGTAGATTATTATTATTTAATAAATATTAAATCTTATTGACGATTCAAAATTTAATACAAAACAATATTTTGTTGCATATTCTCCGAAAATCTTATGAAAATAGCATAACAAATATAAGAGCTATGACAAATGAAAAATATAGAGTACATAAAACACTACCCGTAGCACGCCACATTTAAGGGCAGCCAGATTCATGCTAATTTTCATGAAAATTTGGAAAATGAATTTGAATGTGTAATATTGTGAAGTAACCAAAAGGGAGCAATTTACACATATCAATGGCACTTAACAACTACGCAGATTAACAAAAAGTGGTCAAAATATGCATAAATAGCCTTTACTGCTTTAATAACGCAGTAAAAATATAGTTGTAAATACTAAAAAAAATCCGTTATCCATCGCACATAATATGAAAAATATTACTTGAATCTTGAACTTATTTTCTTTTCCATACATCTTGGTAAATTTTTCTCAAGTTGACTTTATTGAAATATTTTGACTCATCTGGAGGCATGTAGCTTTAAATGACGACGACACGTCATTACGCCTTGAAAAATGTCACAAAGAGCGTAAAGTTGAACAGTCCTTGCAACTTCAACACCTATAGAAATACTACCGATAAACCCTTAACACAGCATACTCAGGTTATTATACCATATATTCCAAACATCCAAACAAAGCTAACTGCCAACAATTTCTAGCATATTTTACTAGAAGTTGTGTTTCTTAAATATTCTTCCTCGTTGAACTTTTACCATTATGTTCCAGTAAAGTGTTGTAAAATACCGTATAAAAATACCACTTTCTCATGGTATTTTAGTGATCTCAGTTTTCCCCAACACTGTACAGACCTCAGCCTTCCTTCGGTCCGTTAAGTGTTTGCAGGCTAAATGATCGGTCACTGTTATCCCTCAGTAATGTGTACTCTTTCATAAACATTGAGTTGCTACGGGTACTAACATACATGCTGTTTAATAATGCAGCAAATTTCATAAACTACATTTATTAATACAATCAACTAAAGTTTAAGAGTCATCTTATGTCAAATATAACACTTAGAGCAACGTCTATGTACTTTCTGATCACCCTTCGTGTAATACTAGGTACAAATTTGTGGAAAATTAAACTGAAGTCCACCGGCCTTTGATGTAAGTTTTCTTAGGCCGTCATAAAGACGAAACGAAAAATACAAAGGCATGGCATATCCTGTTGGTCTAAACTGTCCTGCGCTTAAAACTCCCGCAACTTTTATAATATTGGGCTCATTTTCGTCTGGTGTACAAACTGTAGAACCACTATCCCCTGGTATTGCAAATAAATCATCATTGTCTTCATAATTGTCGATGAGCATGATGTATTCATTCTCATCATCCTCGTCATCAAGGACACTGTAGTCATCCGAACAGACAAGACCGTATGTCAAATTTGACATTGCTCCATGTTTATACACTTTCATTGCTACCAGGTCTGAAGGTCTATCCGCTGCTAATACAGCTGGTTTTATTTTTCCAGTGTCATCTTTAGGGAATTTTATACACTTATCAGCCATATCGTCAACAATTCTTACCGCTGCAATATCAATTAAAGGCTTTGCAGGTTCGCCTGTTGAAACTGTCAGATATGGAAAACTTTTAGCAAACAAACACTGCATATTTCTGCTATCTTTGATAAAGACATTGTTTTCTTGCCCACCATGACATTTAACAACATGGGCACACGTTAATCCATACAGCTTATTGTCACTACCATCAACAAAACCGCCAAGTGTACCTTTACGAACAGGGCATAAGCTTTCGATTGGTTCACCATTTTCATATTGACAATCCACATACATTTCAGGTTTGGAATATAATGTTCTTACTGCAAAGTTAGACACGTGACTCTTCTTTCGCATCAACATCCGAATTTCAGACTCGAGAGCTGTGACGTTTGTACCGGGGTTGGCATGAACCTCTATTTCACCATATATTGTCCCAACGCCGTAAACGCCATTGATTCTAAATAAGAAAAATAGTATTCTTAAGTACGTTTGCCTAATAAACTGCTGTTTTTCATTTAGATGTACATATACATGTATATATGTAAATATAAACTCTTATTGCATACATACAATTAAGTGTGATCACGTAATCCTGAAAGCTTATATGTTAGGGTAAAACATGATTAGGGTTAAATAGGAGATAGTCTGATGCACAATAATACGGTTATATAATGGCTTTCATGTTTTGTTAAAAGATACCAAGCCCGGTATCCTGGCTTAATACATGTATATCATATCCTAACAAAGTTGACTCTAATCAAATGCAAGTACGACATCAGGATATTCTTTTACTTACCCAGTTATATCATACTAAAGGAATATATGCACTTCATTATAAATATCAACAAAATCTAGACTATTCCAATCAGCTAAATCAAAGTCAGTATTATCCTTATAAAATAAATGAATTAAAGCCAAATAAATATTATGACAACATTTATCATTATATAAAATAAAATCAAAGAAAATATACACTTATAATTTTCAGGTAGTACCTTAGTATATCTCTTCGGAGCTCAACGTCCAAGACCGGAAATGAGCTTTCTTTGTTTGCATATGCCAGTGACGACTTCTTAAAGCAACCATTAATTTCAAGCAGCATTTTCCTGACAGCAGACGAAAATTGACTAAGATGTTTCTCCACATCTGTAAATACACTCCTCAACTCTTTCTGAAGATTACGAACGATGCGTCTCGAGTAAACATTCACCACTGTTTCAAATGGTACTTTAAGATCACTTTCTGGGGTAACTGTAACAACCTTATTCAGACGATGCCTGGTATCCTTCGAAAACGATTGCTTCAGTTTTTGTTGGAATGAGTAAGCATTTACTATACCGTTACAGATCCATACTTGCAAGTTATACTTCTCCGAAAATGCATTTACAGCAATACATTTCACAACATTAGCGAGTTTTTCTTCGACGTCTGCTTCGGGTTCTTCAAACGCTATTCCGCAAATAGTTGATAAAACACGTTTTAGTTGCTTAGCTACTGCTTCCGTTTCTAACAATGACTTTGTAAACATTGACCTCTGACCTTTTGTAAAGTTTTGGAGAATATTCTTCAAATACGTAAACCTTTGAATACATAAAGATTCGAGAAACATGGAAACTTCGTTTTTAATGCTAACATTATTTCCTGTCCCTATGACAATATCATGCAATGGTAACAAGTTTGCTCTGTTTTCAATTTTCGATTTAAATACATTTTCATCTGCTTGTGTGAACTTGTTATTTGTTTCACAAAGAAGAAAACAGTGTTGAGGTTTATCTGGTGTTACAGTTGATACATGTCTCAGCATTTGAGTCACTTTCTGCAAATAAATAAATGCAGATTCAAGAATTTCATAATTGGTATTGGTAATTTTGTAATAGAAACTTGCCATAAATGGTTACATGAAAGTGTTCAGTTATGGAAAAAAGAAAAATAACGAAGACATTGTGATAAATAGTTTTGAAGATAATGAGAGGAAACCATTCTGATATTCTGATATTTAAGGCCCCTGTGACCTTGACCTTTAAACTAGTGACCCCAAAATCAGTAGGGGTCATCTACTAGTTATGACCAATCACTATGTGAAATATAAAGATTTTGATTTAAATGGTTTTCAAGATAATCAGCGGAAACCATGTGGTCTACCGACGGACAGACCGACAAACCGACAGACCAACCGACAAAATTGTTTGTAGAAAGCGACAAAATACAAAATATAGCAAAAAAGAAAAAAAGAGAACGAACATTTTTTGTAAACAGTAAACAGCCCTATATACAACCCCCAACCCCACATGACTGCCAGCTTGCCCTTTCAAGTGAAAATACATATTAAAGAAATTTGTTTCTAATATGTATAATGATATCAGAGTAAATAGTATGAAAAGTAATTAGATGATGAACCAGAATTGCTGCAGAAGTTCATAGATAATTCTGAGTTAGTTGTCGGTTAAAAGTAAAACAAGATCCATCGCGGGAAGTAAACGAACTTATCCACTCGGCCCCGTAATTGTGAGATACAGAGTTCAGCATGTTCTAAATCCATTAAACGCACACGTGTCCCTTTTAATGAAGAAACCATATGTTAATTCCTGAGAGTTTATGAGCCTCTAATGAGCAAAATAACCATTATATATATTTTTTTATTAAAAATGATTTAACTAATCAATGGCCGTAAATTCCTCACTTTATGTTTCCATAATAACATTGACTTTTTTCGCACCGTTCGCTGAATTTAATTTCAAAACATTCTAAAAACAAATTAATACAATTTCGCCAAAAGAAAGAATTCTTATTTCTTAAATGAACATCGGATAGATTATATATCAGTTACAACAACAAAACATATTCTAAAAAGATTTCTGTATCATAAGGCCTACGGCAATAGGCTTTAAACCGTTTGAATTTATCGCTGTAGCCACTATAAAGGTGTTAAAAAATCAAATTTCTTAATCCATTTGTTGGTCATTTATGTGATTATGTATATATTGACTTCCAAAACAGTCATTAATCAGAGCGGGCGCTGTGGTGCAGTGGTAACACTGTTTGACTACAGATCTAGGGGTCGCAAGTTCGATCCCCCGCTACTCCACTAAAATTACTAACAAAAATATCACATAATACTACTCACACTATTCACACAGCACACACACACACGCGCTCACTACTCACACAGTACTCACACAGCACACACACAGTACTCACACAGCACTCACACACAGTACTCACACAGCACACACACAGTACTCACACATCACTCACACACAGCACTCACACACAGTACTCACACACACTACTCACACACAGCACTCACACAGTACTCACACAGCATTCACACACAGTACTCACACACAGCACTCACACATAGTACTCACACAGCACACACACCGTACACACACAGCACTCACACAACGCACAGAGTACTCACACAGCACACTCACACAGCACACACACACAGCACTCACACACCACACACACATAGCACTCACACAGCACACACACACACACAGCACTCACACACAGCAAACACACGCAGCACTCACACACAGTACTCACACAGCACAGTACTCACACAGCACATACGCATCAACTCACACAGTACTCACACAGCACACACACCACACTACTTACACACACACTCAATACACACTCAATACACACACACAAAGCACACACACACTACTCACACAGCACAAACACATTACTCACACCACAGTACTCACACAGCACTCACACACACACACAGCACTCACACAGCACACACACACAGTACTCACACAGCACTCACACACAGCACTCACAAACAGCAAACACACGCAGCACTCACACACAGTACTCACACACACACTACTCACACAGCACACACGCAGCACTCACACAGCACTCACACACAGCACTCACACACACAGTTCTCACACAGCACTCACACACAGTACTCACACAGCACACTACACACAAGCACTCACACAGCACACACACAACAAGCACTCACACAGCGCACACACACAGCGCACACACACAGCGCACACACACAGCACACACACAGCACTCAGCACTCACGCAGCACACACGCAGCACTCACACAGTACTCACACAGCACACTACTCACACAACACATACGCATCACTCACACAGTACTCACACAGCACACACACACACTACTCACACAGCACACACACCACACTACTTACACAACACACTCAATACACACAAAGCACACACACACTACTCACACAGCACAAACACACTACTCACACCACACTACTCACACAGCACACACACAGCACACTTAACACACAGCACTCACACAGTTCTCACACAGCACACTACTCATACAGCACATACGCATCACTCACACAGCACACACTCACACAGTACTCTAAACACACTTCACTCACACTCCTCACACAGGCCACTACTTACACAGTACTCACACAGCACACACACTACTCACACAGGACACACACACAGAGTACTCACACAGGATACTAAACACACTGCACTCACACAGTCCTCACAGGACACTCAGCACACACCACACCACTCACACAGTACTCACACTCCTCACACAGGCCACTTCTCACAAAGCACTCACACAGCACACACAAAGGACACTAAACACACTTCACTCACACTCCTCACACAGGCCACTACTTACACAGTACTCACACAGCACACACACTACTCACACAGGACACACACACTTCACACTACTCTCACAGCATACACACAGCACTCACACAGCACTCACACTCCTCACCAAACACACACACCTGCCAGACAGAACACACACATTCACACAGCACTTACATACAGCACTCATACAAAACATATAGTACTGACACAGCACTCACACTCTACACACAGTACTGATAAACCCCTCACATACACACAATTCACATAGCACACACACAGTACTCTGAAACACTCGCACTCTTCACACAACACACACACATCACACTCATACGCACACACTACTTAAATAAAACACATATACTATCACACAGCACACACACACACACAAATACAGCACTTACATACAGCACTCACACAAACTCATACAACACATACAATACTGACACAGCACACATACTCTTCAACTCAGTGCACACACACACACACAGTAATCACATTAGTTGTAAAACACTCACACACTACTCATACAATACACACATCACTCACACTCATTACTCATACAACATACACAGTACTAACACAGCACTCACACACAGCATACATTCACTGTTCATACAGCACACGAGCTCGAGCATACCTCGTACATGCTACCCGCTCGGACACACTACTCACACAGCCCATATAGTACTTACAAGAGTTTAGGTGTACGCGCTTAGCTAACTTAGGAGTATACACTTTACAAGTTTGTGAACCAAGCATATTTTAGCTATTTTAGGTGTACACGCTCAAACTCCTCGCACCGGTTACGCTACGACCAGTATCTAATCCTGAAAGGAGAGATCACTGCGTAGGAGATTGGTACACGGTTAGCTTTATATTGTGACAAGCAGAAGCAATCTTTAATTAAATCTTTACCAACCTCAAGTCCTTCTTCATCAAGACGTTGAATATTGGCATAACAGACTGTTACAGTAACAGAGGAATGATCAGCAGAAATCGACAAATCCATCGGCTCATTTCCATCTTTCGCCTCAATGTCCGCTCGTGTTTGTGACAGCCATACTGGTTCAACGGCAACTATATTGTCAACATAAGACTTATCTCCCGGTCCCTTCCTACTGACCACATCAACTTTATATAGTTTAGATTCAACGGGAATAAAGTTGTGAGGACGGATATCGTTCTCGCCGAATATTTTCAACTTTATTCCGTGGTCAAAGGGACTGCTCAAAAAGTCATGATGCTCGCTTTCAAAGAGTTTAGCATATTTACCTACAAGTGAGAAATATAACATGTATTATGTAAATAATACTCGATAATACTAGAGAATCGGTTGAAAAAAATCCAGTGAGATGTATGCATGAACTAGTGCATCACTTTGGAAGTGAATTTCCAGAATAGTAGTTTCAAATTATTTTTTCCTTTTATGAAAGTATTATCAAAGACAGGTATTCAAAAACGTTAAAACCTTACAGATCGCGCCAAACAGGATAAAGTTTAAAATGATTCAGTCTCGGTTAAATATGATGTGTTCAGGAATGGTAAATGCAGACCAATGCATGCAAGCTAACGTCTACGCCCCAGTAGCACCAGCTGAAGCAATTTTTAATAGTTTAACATAAATGAGCCGCGTCACGACAAAACCAACATAATGGGTTTGCGATCAGCATGGTTCCAGACCAGCCTGCGTTTCCGCGCAGTCTGATCAGGATCCATACTGTTCGCTTACAATCCCTATAACAAGTAGAGAAACTGATAGCGAACAGCATGGATCCTGATAAGACTGTGCGGATGCGCAGGCTGGTCTGGATCCATGCTGGTCGCAAACCCATTATGTTGGTTTTGTCATGACGCGGCTCAAATTAAGTTTTAACCTATTTTAATAATAAACAATAAATAACATTGTATGACATGAATATTTACTTAGTTAATAGATGGGACAGGAAGCTAATAAATGCCCTCTCAGATCCCCCTACTCACCTGTTATATTCTTCAGCTTTCTTAGAATGTCACTATATCGTTTGTGGTAATAAAATATCCTAGGATATACTTCCAAGGAAGAGATGACGTGTATGTATTCTGAAATAGCACCCATCTGAAATAATTTAAGCCCAAATAATTGTTAAAGGACTCAAAAGCATATTTGTATAATAATAATGATAATAAATACAGTATTTATAAATGCATATATAATATTAATTGTGAAAATATATAATTTAAGATACATTAGCCTACCCGGTGTTGTATTTTCTAACGTACCACAGTGTTTACAAATTAAAGAAAGGCCTTTATTTTTTTTTAAGTTTTTAAGGAAATTACCAAAAGTCTTCACATTTTACAAATGTTTTATTTCATATCACGTGGAAATTATGTACATACAAATGTATATATTTATAACGTATACCAGTATACATTATTTTCAAAATATTTCATTTGAAATAAAAATGGTTCTATTCATTTAATAAATCTTAGTTGAATTAATTTAACATATAAGATAGGCCGATCGAAGATTTCTATATTAGCTCACTGGCATTCGGCTCAGGTGTCTTGTCACTGTTGTAAAATAATGTACGAGAACAAAATTACTATATATATCCGTTTACTTTATAACGTATATAGATACAAACTAACTTGTATCATAATACGATAAATGATTCAAATACACAAATGTACATGTGTATTTATAAGCTTACGAAGTAGTTAAAACATGTGATCGTAATTGCTTCACTAATGTGTCAGTCAATATAATAACAAAGAGAAATTCAATACAGTGTACATGTACTTTTAAATTTTTTGGCACGCTAACTTATACTTTACTTTACTTTACTTTACTCCATGGAGTTGAGGTCGCAAGACGTCATCATCGTCTTCTATAACCCCCTTGGCTTTGTACCAAGTTCTGATCAAGTATGGTGGTATAAAATGTACTGTATATTTATTAAACAGAAAATATAAGTTAGCGTGCCAAATATTGTACTGTACTGGAGGCCAAGATCTTTCAAATGACTAACCCAGGCTACAATATATTAAAACGATCTGTGAAAAGAATGGAACAAAATGCACATTAGATGCGATACTACTAAGAAAAACGTTACAACTTACCTTCCATTAATTCAAAACATTTCAATATATGTAGGGTTTTCCCACTTTGCTATTTATAGTTTTAATTTTTTATAAACATAATGCGGATCGGAAAAAGATCTGCGTACCTCAAATAGTACGGATTCGCAAATAATTTGCGTTCCTAAAAATAATTTCGGTCAGACGAGACGTTATCACTTCCAGCGGTTATATTTGCTTAAATATCTTTTTTGGTATGTCGTAGGCCTATTGCACGAATGTACAAAAAATAGTATCTGAAGAAATCTGTGTGTTGATATTCTTACTTTAAAGGCCCCAGAAATGCCTTTATTTTATTTCTTGAAATCTTTTTTATTTTTGGTGTCCTATTATAGTTTCCAAAAAGATACTCATTGGGCATTTATCTGAACCATCATATTCTTCTTTTGCTTTCTTCTTTTTATTCCACGCGAATTTCCTTCTGAATTAATTTGTAGTTTGGTTCTTTGAAAATAATGACAGTCCCAAACTATTCATAGAAATAAACTAAATTTTTTTCAAATACCTATACTGTAATAGTTTAACCAACAGGGGATCGGTATAAACAGGGGATCGGCATGTTGATCTTTCATGCCGATCCCATGTGGGCTCTAATCTTTTCTTCCTTGTTATGT
This sequence comes from Ruditapes philippinarum, assembly GCF_026571515.1. Classification (NCBI taxonomy): domain Eukaryota; kingdom Metazoa; phylum Mollusca; class Bivalvia; order Venerida; family Veneridae; genus Ruditapes; species Ruditapes philippinarum. Next base: position 117,760 of record NW_026860551.1, on the reverse strand, counting down.
CCTTGATGTATTGTAATGATTGTTTGAGATGAAATGTGTTTGAAATAAAATTTGTTTGAAATAAAATGTGTTTAAAATAAACTGAACGGGCTGATCAAAGTTAAAACTGTAGATACTTTGGTTTTTTTCTTCTTTTTAATCACTAAGAACAACAAAGCACCACTTTTCTTACCACTGCTTCTTTTAATTTAAGTTATCTATTATCATAATTATGAATGTAGATTTATGGCTATAAAATATAATACATTGTATATACTTCAACGGTATGAAGTCATTCGGTTTTGGTATATAAACTACATGTATTGTTGATTTCTTCTCACCCAACCTCGTTGCGTGCACGTCGCTGAGAAGGCACAGGGTATCGGCAGAAGATTTAATGAACTCGGAATGGCGAAAATAAACAAAGACCAGAACTTGTACCTGCAGACTAGCTGCCGATGGTCTGACTTATACCGAGGGGAGTGACTCTGTAAAGTAAGCAGGGACGACAAAGAACGTGTACTAGGGAGCGTGAGCCACTAGCATTGAGAGTGGTGGCTTGAAAGACACGTTCTTTGCTTGACACCAACAGCCCTTTTCAGGGCTACCTCCTTTTCATATTTACGGTACATTTAGATTCTCATTGGCGGCCTTACAGTTACCTACTTTTGGCTCCAAATTCATATCCGTGGAAATTGCATGGAGGTAAATAATCACCACTTTGTGTTTCAAAATTAACCCTTTAAGGACATGATTGGTGTCATGTCCAGTGTACATAGTCAACAACGAAAGCTGCATTTAGTGGCTTTAGGGCGGATGGATCCTAATTAAACACACACACACACACACACACGCACACACGCATGCACACACGCACGCATGCGCGCATACACACACACGCATGCACACACGCACACACGCGCGCATACACACACATACATACATACACAAATACATACATTCATACAGAGCAAGCCGGAACCTTCATCAACGTGCATTTAATTAATTCAGCAATCGTAAGGGTATTTTTTCATTGCTGTTCATTGCTGTTGAAGTATGCCCTGTCAAAACCCGTTTTGTTCATTGATCTATGAAATCATCATCTATGAGCGATACTTATATCAAGAGAAGCAAACCCAATAAATTTTTAACCTTCATGAGTATAATACTTTACATAAAACTATATATTATGCCCAATGAAGGTTTTTAGAAGTTTTATATTTTATTTACATATTAGATACCACTGATGATTACAGATAAAACAAGTACATTTGTATCTTCAACTGGTATAAGCACACTGTTTAATAACACAAACTCACATACAAATGTATGTCCAAACACAAATGGTTGGTTAAAAGCATAGCATGTTTAATCACATTGCATAAATAGTAAGAATAAACTTAGCAAATTAGAAGTCATCTGTCTCGTAGATCGAATAACTATGAACAATATGAACAAAGGCAATTGACTAATCGTATTCTTCGTAAAAAAATACACAAAATAATTGTTGCTGGGCCAGTTACTCGAACACGTGACCCCGAACCTATATCCTATCAAGCAGACGTTAAGTCTCCGTTCTGGACTGCCTCACTTAGTTGCTTCTTTAGTAAATCCGTTTGTGACGCACTCGTCCCAGTCTGGCCAGAACCTCTCTTTCATTCTCTCACAATAAGCGTCTAAATTTGGTACACAATCTGTAAAATTTACAATTGGAATTGTTTTTTCGAATAGTAAACATAACTGTCTAAGATGCTTAGAAATATTTACATAATTTGATAAATACGTATATAAAATATTATATGTATTGGTCAATTCAATCTTAAATCAAAACACGTATATACAATTCTAGTGTACAATACTAAAAGCTTGGAATTTTGTACAATAATTCCTGCAGATTCTTCTTACTATTTAAAACAATTAAACCGATAATGTTTCTTAATTAAATTAAACTCAGGAATTTTCCCCTATGATTTCATTAATGTTAAACACATCGTTGCAATCTGCGTACTGGATTTTCCATGCAAAGTAAGACTTATGAAAATAACTAACACTGTATAATATATACCTTTTAAGAATTGTTTCGCTTTCACAGCGTCCGGCACGTGGTATTTAACTTGTGAAACTTGTCCAAATATTGCACAATCTACTTCCGTAGGCTCATCTCCAAACATAAACTTCTTATCTCCTTTAAATAGAACAGTTTAACATTTAATGTAACATGCCTCCAGATTGATTCAAACAGATTATCTTTAAAAAATATGTTCAAACTAACATGGCCATAGTTAAAGGCACATTACGCCTAAAATATGAATAAATTTGTACTTCTTCAGAAAAAGCAAGCACGGGTTTTATAACATTTAAGTAATAGTTTTAGAGCATGTTAGATGTTTTTACTTGAAGGAAGTAGAACTGGAAGTATAATTATTTATCATAATAGTAGTAAATGTAAACAAAGTAATATTTTGACTTCCATACAAATTACTAAATAACTATAATTGTACAATTAATTTCTAGAAAGCAATAGAAGCAAAAAATGGTTCAGCTATTTGGCCAATAAGTAACTTTGTGGAAACTATAATAGAAGACCAAAACTAAAAAGCGTTTGAGAAATAAAAAAAACTATGTCTGTGGCAATTTGGCCTTTAAGAAATCAAATTAAGTGAGTTTTGAGCTAGTTTCCGACACAAACTGTTGTCAAAACAATAATTATTGAACCGTGCCATGACAAAATCAACATAGTGCGTTTGCGACCAGCATGGATCCAGACCAGTCTGCGTATACGCGCAGTCTGATCAGAATCCATGTTGTTCGCCTACAAACCCTATTGGAGTGAGAGAAACTGATAGCGAACAGCATGGATCCTGATCAGACTGCTGATCAAACTGCGCGGATGTGCAGGCTGGTCTGGATCCATGCTGGTCGCAAACGCACTTTGTTGGTTTTGTCATGTCGAGGCTCAGCTATAAGGATAAGGAAGAAATAGCATGAAGAAACTTGTATATTCAACCGTTTTTAACCTTAGACGTCAAAAAATGTAAAAGAGCTTGTAAACAATGTTACATTCCTAATATATATCAACATGCTATTTTTCTTTTCGTGAAATTGGACGGATAAAGACATGACTGTGTATCTTTTAGATTTTCTTGTAAACATTGAATATACATATGGCATTATAACTGTATCCGTGCCTATCTCTGCTTTTTGCGTTTCATTTTCCAGATATGTGATACCATATATTGTAATTTCAATTTAGTGCAGTAATATTTTGCTTATAATAAATCTTTACAGAAAAAATATGTAAATGATAACGATTCGGCAAAGACTCTGTTTTGTTATGCTTAGTGTTTATAGGATTTATCAAGGAAACATTTATAAAAGGGTGAGTCGGTAGAAATATATCCTTTGTAAAAAAAATCCTGCAAATGACACATGAATTTCTTAGTATAAGTAAAATTTTCATTTTGATTTATAAATTCTACCTAAAAAGTCGGAAAGAGCAGTTAAATCCGCCTCTAAATTGAGATCCACTTCCTGTTGCGTATGTCTACCAATGCCGTGCGCATATGCCATATTCTTTGTCCTTCTACCAATCTCCCACACCACTAGTGACGGCAGCTTTGTAATTGTTTTACATGACTCCCCTCTGTGATATACCCATCTCTCCAGTAAAACTGACCTTTGTGTGAAATTTCAGTTATGTATAGAATAGAAGTGCATGTATAATAAAAAGATTGTGTTACATGACAGAAAAACATTTTGGTGCTGCAATAGTAGTACATGAACCATAAGCGGTCAAAACCGGTTGGATCAAAATATTGTTGAATGGGAAAGAGAAACGCAGTATGTTCTAACGGAAGGGTATTTCACTAAAACGTCTTCGTTCACTTTGGCTCATCTGCATTGGCGGACATGCCATATTTATGCATTTATATTTAAACAGGTTTGGAACAAGGAGATTGTAAATACTTACCAGTACGTATATTCGTCCACCATTTTCTGAAAAGCTCTTGCCGTTGCTCTTTGTTCTTTGGACAACGTCTTGTCGAGGTCGATTTCTAATTTGTCACTGAGAAAAGACATTATTAGCTGGGAATCTGCCATGACATCACCATTATACTCTATCCACGGAGACTTCCCTTTCGGGCCAGTTTTATAGGCATGGACATTCTTAAATAAAGAACGAAACTTTATTCTAGATTTGCTTAAACATATTTACATGTATTTAATCTCGATTGCGAAACAAATTATTGCAAGTTGTATTAATCACTTTCGAGTCCGCTTCCTGGAACCAACCAGTACTGGTGTTATATGAAGAAACATAACCGAGACCAGAGTAGGTTTCGAACCCACGATCCCTGGGTTGACACCTTAACCACTAGGCCACCGCTCCCTTTTTAATCTTGCAACTCTTAAACATTTCAATAAGTGATGAAAATTTGATGTTGCTTTAAGAAAAGGTATAATACATATAAAAATACGCTGTGTGCTTCGTGAATGATTTAAAGATTTGTCTAATACTTCAGAAAAGACAGCCAGAGGATAAAAAAACGTTTATTCTTCAAATTACATCTTATCTTATTTTCTTTTCCTTTTTTTTTCTTTTCTTACTGTTGAATGTTTCAAATAAAGGGTTTCTGTCTTAATTGCAGATTGATGCAGGCTGGTCTGGATCCATGCTGGTCGCAACCCCATTATGTTGGTTTTGTCATCACGCGGCTCATTTATGTTTAATGATAGTTATTAATAAAATGAAAAAAAATGAATTGTATGAATTTTCATTATGTGTGTTAAGATATATATTTTAACATTGTGATTAATATTTAATCATTTCTATATGTTATATGTTCATCAATTGATATGACTTTATTTGGAAGGCCGCATTGTTAAGGTGTTACAAATCTGTCTATGTCTTAATGTGTTACTTTCTGTAAATAAAGTTATTATTATCATTATTATTATTAGTAGTATTATTATTATTATTATTTTATCATTATTATTAGTATTATTATTATCATCATCACCACCATCATCATCATCATCATCATCATCTAAGAAAATACCATTGTGAAAAACATATCAAAATCGTAATCAAAAATATTTTATAATCAAAAACATTATCAAAAAATATTATATGATTGACAATAATGTAGAAAAGTTCCCTCGACAAAAAAGGTGTATTTACCTGATATGGTATGTTGGCCATTCTAAGAAAAGTTTCAAGTTTGATACAGAACCCTGACATGCTGGGAGCATAAGGTCCGCGTGGAAACTGGTGCAGAATGACAGTATCTTTCGGGTAATCTTTTCCGCATTCTCTGCAATATAAACAGCCACAAACTTCTAATTAATAACATGCTTATAATAATCTTCCGGAGAAAATACTCAGCTTGTTTTAATGTGATCAAGATAAAACACGTTTCGGTTCCGACATTCATTTCTTTGACTTGCAAAATTGACAAGTGAAACTTTATATACTTCATGTCAAACAAATTCAGTTGCGACCTCTAAATACTTTTCTACTAATTTTATGCATGCAAATGAAATCGTCTTCTACATTTAACTGCTTCAGATATAATATTAGTAGAAATATACCTATATATATTACAAATGAAAGAAATAAAGTCATGAGCGGGAAATTATACATGTACACAGAAAAATCACACGAAAATTTGGCACGCCGCAGCCGGGACTCAAACCACGGGTTTGTAGATTGCCGGTCCAGTATGCTAACCACTATATGTATATTAACACTTACTCACTTACTTTTTCTTAAAGAAAGCCATTTTATATGATAAAACAAAACAGCTTGTTAACTTTATAAAATCCTTCTAATCCTGTTTTTGTATCGCCACAACGTTGGTATTTCCACAACGATTAGTCTAGCCACTTAAACATACATTCTTTACGTTTTTCAGTGAGTTTTTCTCTCTCTCTAATTTACAATAATTTACCATAACACAGTACAAATTACCATAAAGCATTTATACACAAAGTTATAAACTTGCCAGTGTTTCTCAATAAAAAAATATCGCCTGCTTACAAGTAAGTAACGTTCCGGACAAATGTTTTCTTTTAACTGAAGGGTCAATGTCCGCTCCGATAATTTGATTCGCAAGCTCAACATCAGAACGGACTGTTAACATATTTACCAAATAGGTTTCTGATCGCATTCGCATTGAATTGTGCATATTATATCTAGATTTTGTAGCAAAGTTCACACTCCTAAAGTAACATATAAAAAACACTTATATCTATATATATTTTGCTTGATTATAAAGTTTTCAATTGTTTTCTGTTGTTGTTGTTGTTTTTTTGTTGTTGTTGCTTTTTTGTTTTGTTTTTTCTTTTGGGAGGTTGCTACTGCATTTTTCCTGGAATGTAATACATTTTAGACAGAAATGAATGGACCTTTTTTTTGAATTATTTCTTATGTTATGTGTAAACTATGGTGTATTGATAAGCTGCTGTAAACATTAAACATAACCTGTACCCTTCATGTTTTCCTATTAACTGATAAGCCCTATGGCTGGATAAGAATTTGTAAAATGTATATTTTATACGTACAAATGTATATATTATATATTTATATATATACAGTTCGGATATATGAGATATTAAACATGTTAAAATACAGCTTTATCCAAGCTTTTTCAACTTTTCCGCAAAGTTCTTTTACTCTTATACCTGTAGAAGCTATAAACTTTATATTGGCCAACTCTATAGAGACATAATTTTTTAGCGTAGAAATCTCATAATTATCTTGCCAGAAATACTAGATTTCATATTGATTACTTTTAATCTATTTCTTTATTATTATTATTGATTGGTAAACTTTGAGAGGTGTGGTGTGCGAGTAGTGGCAGAGTTAAAGGTGCAAACTGTTTATTCATTGAAGGCCAAAGCGTGTTTGTTGTTGTTGTTGGTTTGGGTTTTTTTTATATGTGAACACTTTTGAACGGTAGAAGTTTTTTTTTATAAGCAGGGACAGAAAAATCGTCATCACAGCATATACCAACTGATACCTGGACACTAGAGGTGAAGTTATGCAAAATTATCGATAGGATCAAAGTATTTGACAGCTAATTTCGAATTTGTAGTTTACGATAATTCCCAACATGAAAGCGACACGATGTTAATGTGTTATTAATGAGAACAACACATTAAAATTGAATATATCCGTAAAGAAGACATCTTGCCATTTGGAAAAACCTAGCCATAAATTTATATAGCTAGACATAAAATAGATTTTGATCAAAATGCTTTTACTTTATTCGCTGTCAATGAATCGTCTACATCTAGAATGCCCGAGGCAGTTCGTCAGAATTCATTATAATATACAAATTTGTACATTTCGTAATATATATCACGTATTACCGTAGAAGTAACTATCAAAGATAAAATAGGATACTTCGGCGTTTAATTAAAGACTTTAAAGTAATATGCGAAAGACGTAATTTAACTAAGAAAGTGTTTCTTGCCAATTGCCCTTTGTCTGAATTAAGTGGTCACGTAATTACCTTTTCTGCCTTATAAAGGGGAGGCGGCCTTAATTACTTAGCAGCACTTAAATTGCGATTACTATATGTACGTGCATTCCAATGCATAACTGTTCTTAATCAAAAGTGACATGATAAATGATTCGTTATCGTAACCATATTAGGGTAATGTATCGTTACTAAGAAAGAAAAAAAAACCCTAGATAACTGCGTATTTTACATCCTTTTCTATAGTAGACAGGATATTCGTACAAATAGATAAACAATCCTTTTTTAAAGACAATGTCAGATCTAATTGATTATATAATATTATACATTATAGTATACCTTTTAATGTCCGTCCGTCTGTTCTTCATCACGTATATAACTGTAGCAACAACAGCAGCACTACCTATCGCAATAGATGTCCACTCCATGGTGTAAAATTAAAACACTGTCCAAATATTGATAGAATACTAAATTAAACACTGCTTTTAAAGCTAATTTCTTTCAAATGTAGTCCATAAAATAAGTCTGACTTGAGAGAATTAAGCAATTAACAACAAGTACGGTAAAACACGGTTTAAGTGGCAGTTACATCTTTAATAGGAAATAAAAATTAATGTTGACAGTATAAAAACGCCGGTTAAACAAGTATCTATATTTCCGTATGCCGTGTATATTTTAAGAGCTCCAATTCTTTTTAAAAAGACCGTAATAACTTAGCGCAATATTATTTTCCATTAATTTGCGACCATACGTCTGTTTGTATGTTTATAATGTAAAATTCATTTGGCGTAACATACCGCGAAATAAATCAAGCATGTTTGTTAAACGCGCTATAAATGTGCCGGCCGCCGGCGACATTTAATTAAGAAATAGGCCTACATACATATTTTATAATAAATCCGTTACAAAGGAAAAAACGGGTGTCATAAAATTGGGTTCGGGGAGATAACGCACCGATAACGAAGCCAGGGAACCAGGACATGATTTCTTTTTTCCAATCATTACAAGTTTTTTTCCCGCAGCTATATATCACACAATCAACATATTCACTACATGCTTCAAACTATTTGCTGATTTTTTAAATAGATTATCTTTACTTTTGACAATTACAGTTCAAAATGAGAGACTTGCACGCTACGACGTTACACGCGGTCGGTGATTACATTATCCAAATATTGTAGATAACAGGCCCTGTTTTCTATGTCTGCAATATCCGCATCCCCACAATTGCAAGATATTGACATAAATTTCTTTTCAGTAAATGAGAAAGTTTCGGAATAGAACAAAACAGAACATATGCTTGATTAATTTTAGAAATAAGACAACATGACTCCTATATTCTATACAAACATATATAATAATAATAATAATAATGAAATGATCAAAATACATGAAATATACAATATCGATCATTATCCCTTGATATGTTTGTTAATCGTGAATAGATATAGTCTAGATAAGAAATGTAGATGAGGTGAACTGTTATACATTTCAGAAGAAAGAAATATTATGAAGACATGGTTCAGGTGCACTTGTACTTGTCATGAGGACCCTCATCCTTGGTTTTGAATGCAAAAAAAAGTTAGAGAACATATGAATTAACTAATTGTTATAAGGACATCAGTCAAATCTTCAAAACGTCATCCGAATTTCAAATGTTCAACATTATTACAAACATATAGAGTGTTAAACCCACTATTTAAACAATTAAATATCATAATGTATTTGATTACTTTGCACTTAGATCTAGCTGTAGTAAGCACTTTTGCTTGAGAGTAAAACATTTCAAAACATATGAACATTTGAAAAACGAGACAATTTTCCATCCAACCTAGACCTACTTATCGTTCTACTATGGGACATCACAGACTTTTTGATGTATTGAAATATATCAATCAAAGTCACATTTCAGTCTATAAATTGTGAATGTAAGTAATCTGTGACACGATACAATAAAACAATATAGAATTCTCTGATAAATAACAGTTTTAGAAAGCAAATGGGATTTCCTGTGAAGACCTGCACCAAAATCCATCTCACTTGTGGGTATCAAGAGATAGGCACACTAGGTGTGCATAAAAACAATACACTTCATACAATACAATCATTTCTCATTAAAGCGCGTTTTTTGAACAAAATTTAGTCTACCCAATTTTACTCTTCCACCTACACCCCTCCCTTCACTTATCCAACTAGGAAATTGAAACCAAATGTTTTATAAAACCACTGTGTCTAATGCACCACTAAAACCTTATTAAATTATAAGAGCATGTACAACATCCTAATTTTAACTTCAGTGTCTTTCAAATTTTATTTTATTTAATCGAGTTATAAAATAAAGGCTCTATGAATACAAAAACATTTTAAGCTTCAGTCCAATCGTCCACAAAACTTAAAATAAGGTCTTGCAAGGTTTTAAATAACATTTAAATAAATATCTAACAACAAGTTAAAGTAATATACACTAAATATACAAATTATCACTCGTTATCCTCACGGAGTCACTCTTTTGTGTCCGAAAAATTTATAATCCACTCGGAGTCACGCTATTTACAATTTCTAGATATTCCCAGGATTTTGCCATTCCTCATTAGCAGAAAAAGAAAATTCTTATTTATTTAAGAATGACGTTTGACCCTTACATTAACCAATCCCATAAAAATGTTTTTGTATTTATCTACATGCCAATGACACTGGTCAATATTTGGAAACAAGAACAAGTGACCTGGATTCCATTAAACTGCGAACTAGACCCGGCAGTAAAGGATCAAAGCAAAGTATCAACATACCATATATCTGGAAAATCTTTAAAGTTCAACATATAGTCATAACTTGTAACATGATATAAATGGCGGTTACATTTTAACTTGGACTTTAATTCACATCTAAGTCTGTGATTTTAAGCATTAAAAAAAATTAAGCATTTAAGATCAACAGGAAAATATATAAACATACTTATATCATCAAACGTTCTCATATGTCTGAACCGGGTCAATTGTCCCCTTTTTTCAAGGGCCGCCATATAAGCAATGTAGCACATGCATTAAGTAAATGATAATGAGAAAGTGTGAGCTAGTGTGGTGGAAAATGGAAGGACAGATTGGAAATATGGAGTGACTGAAAAACTATCAATTATATATTTTTTCAGAAAAAAAACTATTTCAGAGAGCATGAGAACGGAAACACTTTGTAATTTTACTGCAGCATTTAATACCATAACAATACATGTAATAAATCATGAGTACAAAATATACAATTATATAAACTATAGCTTTAACAACTATTCAATAACAGAGTACACTTTGTAGATAAAATCTCGTAATAGTGACTGGTGAATTTGGTTATACAATATCTATTATTGAGTACCTACATAAAATACCTTTGCAAAAGCATGATTTATTGTACAATCATTCTTAAGTTACCAATTACAGATAAAAAATCATGGTTTTTAAGTTTAAAAGTTTTGAATAACCACTTAGTGAGAACTAATACAGTATTACATATATTTCCATTAAAATCCATCTTAGCAGATAAGATTTGATTTTGCCTATTTCAAACATATTAGAAATGCCCTTAATAACAATGCAGCAATTATTTTTTTAAAAAACATTTTCTTTTTTGGGTTTTTGGATTTTCTAAAACATTTTAAAAGGGGGAAAAAATTTTCCCAAATATAATATAATGTTTTTTCAGTACATAATTTTTTCTTTTATTTTGTTTTTTCCTTGTAAAAAAAGGGGAATGAGGATAAAAAATGTGTTTAAAAAAGCAAATTTTTAATTTTATAACAAAGGGGTTTAAAGCTTATAAAAGATTTGTAAAAAGTAGAAATGAAATATGTAGCTTTAAAAAAAAGATCAGAGCAAAAGAAATGTTTGACAAAAAATCCACATCTAGTTGGTCAATAAAAATTAAAGGTCAGAAACAAAATCGCTCAGCATGGTATATATTTCGTAAAAAAAATAAATTAAAAAGCAATCATACAATTTTCAACATTTAAAAACAAGAGGGCCATGATGGCCCTGAGGTCGCTCACCTGTATATAGGCCCCCCCCCCCCAACGTTGCAGGGCCAATTTAACCCAAGGGCTTTTATTTGCACAAACTTGGTAGACACCCATAAGAAGATGTTTCATGCTAAACATCTAAGCTCTAGCTCATTGGGCTTTTTAAAAGAAGATTTTTTTAAAGTTCTTACTATACACATATAGTTAAAAACAATGACACCCCTGGGGCCGGGCCAGTTTTGACCCAAGGGCTTTTATTTGAACAAACTTTGTAGACACTTACTAGAAGATGTTTCATGCTTAATATCTAAACTCTAGCTATTTGGATTTTTTCAAAGAAGATTTTAAGTTTTTCTATACACATATAAAGAAAATCAATGACCCCCGGGGCGGGGCCAATTTTGACCCCAGGTCTTTTATTTGAACAAACTTTGTAGACACTCACTAAAAGATGTTTCATGCTTAATATCTTAACTCTAGCTATTTGGGTTTTTTCAAAGAAGATTTTTTAAGTTTTTGCTATACACATATAAGGAAAATCAATGACCCCCGGGGCGGTGCCAATTTTGACCCCAGGGCTTTTATTTGAACAAACTTGGTAGACACCTATTAGAACATGTTTGATGCTAAATATCTTAGCCATAGCTCTTTGAGTTCTTTAAAAGAAGATTTTTTTAAGTTTTTACTATATGCATATAGGGAAAATCAATGACCCCCCGGGCCGGGGCCAATTTTGACCCCAGGGCTTTTATTTGAACAAACTTGGTAGACACTAACTAGGAGATGTTTCATGCCAAATATCTAAGCTCTAGCTCTTATGGTTTTTTAAAAGAAGATATTTAAAGTTTTTTCTTTTGGTTGCCATGGCAACCAGAGTTCTGCATGAAATTAAATTCTTTGAACAATTTTTAAAGGTGACCACCAAAGGAACATTCCTGTGAAGTTTGGATGAAATTGGCTTAGTGGTTTATGAGGAGATGTCATTTAAAGTAAAAGTTTACGGACGGACGCCGGACGAAAAGCGATCACAAAAGCTCACCCTGTCACTTTGTGACAGGTGAGCTAACAATCATAAAATATTCTTCATTCAAAAACAATTATACAATTTTCAACATTCAAAAACAATCGTAATATTTACTACATTCAGAAACAATCATACAATTTTCTACATTCAGAAACAATCATAAAATGTTCATCATTCAAAAACAATCATAAAATTCTCAACATTCAAGAACAATCATCCAATTTTCTAGGTTCAAAAACAATCGTAATATTTTCTACTTTCATTAACTACCATACAAATTTCTAAATTCAAAAAAAAATTATACAATTTTCTACAGTCAAAAACAATCATACAATTTTCTACATTCAAAAACAAGTCTTAAAACAGTAGTAATATCTTAAAGATACCTTTTCTAAACAACTAAACAAAAACAAAAAACAATATAAAGCATATGATTATAATTATCCACAACGAATATTATTCCAATTTCAGACCTCTGCTCATAATATAATTACAAAATTATGCAACGCATTCTTCAGATAAACAAAAACTGGCAGTGCACAGCACATAAAAAAACAAGAGGGCCATCATGGCCCTGAGTCGCTCACCAGAAACAACTGCTTTCCAGTGTTGGAATGTCAATATATTCTAATATTAAATTTGAGCATAGAATATGTTTAAACAATAATTTGAATAAATGCCATGGCCTGGGGTATTTAAGCTTTAGCTTAAACGGGGCTAATCAAATTACTATAAGCAAACTTGATAAAAGACTACTTAAGAATGCTACAAAGTTTGGCGATCATCTATCAATTATTTCAGTAGGAAATGATGTTCAAAGGTTTTTTCTATTTTCCTATTTTTAGCTTTAGTGGCCCCTAAAAGGGGCTAGTCAAATTATTATGAGCAAACTTGATAAAAGAGTACCCAAGAATGCTACAGACAAAGTTTGGTGATCATCCATCAATTGGTTCTAAAGTAGAAGATGTTTAAAGGTTTTTCTTTTCTTAGCTTTAGCGGCCCCTAAAAGGGGCAAATCAAATTAATATGAGCAAACTTGATAAAAGATTACCCAAAAATGCTACAGACAAAGTTTGGTGATCATCTATTAATTAGTTCTGTAGGAAAAGATGTTTAAACGTATTTCTATTTTTAGCGGCCCCTAAAAGGGGCTAATCAAATTAATATGAGCAAACTTAATAAAAGACTACCCAATAATGCTACAGATCATCAATCAATTAGTTCTGTAGCAATAGACGTTTAAATGTATATCAATTTTTACTTTTAGGGGCCAATCAAAATAATATGAGCAAACTTGATAAAAGACTACCCAACAATGCTTCAGACAAAGTTTGGTGATCATCCATCTATTAGTTCTGTAGAAATAGACATTTAAAGGTATTTCTATTTTTAGCTTTTACCAGCCCCTAAAAGGGGCTATAATCAAATGAATATGAGCAAACTTGATAAAACTACCCAAGAATGCTACAGACAAAGATCAGTGATCATCCATCAATTAATTCTCTAGAAATAGACATTAAACGGTATTTCTATTTTTAGCTATAGAGACCCCTAAAAGGGGCTAATCAAATGAATATGAGCAAACTTGATAAAAGACTATCCAAGAATGCTACAGACAAAGTTTGGTGATCATCCATCAATTAGTTCTCTGAGATAGACATTTAGAAGTATTTCTTTTTTTAGCTTTTGCGGCCCCTAAAAGGGGCCCCCTAAAAGGGGCCAATCACATTAATATGAGCAAACTTGATAAAACACTACCCAAGAATGCTACAGACAAAGTTTGGTGATCATCCATCAATTAGTTCTGTAGGAGAAGATGTTTAAATGTTTTACTATTTTTAGCCCTTAAGACCCCTAAGACCACCAATCAAAATAATATTAGCGAACTTGATAAAAGACTACCCAAGAATGCTAAAGACAAAGTTTGGTGATCATCCATCAATTAGTTCTGTAGAAATAGACGTTTAAAGGTTTTTCTATTTTTAGCTTTAGCTGCCCCTAAAAGGGGCCAATCAATTTCATATCAGCAAACTTGATAAAAGACTACCTAAAAATGCTACAGACAAAAGTTTGGTGATCATCCATCCATTAGTTCTGTAGAAGAAGATGTTTAAATTTTTTTCTATTTTTAGCCCTAGAGACCCCTAAAAGGGGCCAATCAAATTAATATGAGCAAACTTGATAAAACACTACCCAGGAATGCTACAGACAAAGTTTGGTGATCATCCATCCATTAGTTCTGTAGAAGAAGATGTTTAAAGGTTTTTCTATTTTTAGCTCTGCTGACCCCTGAAAGGGGCCAATTGGAATGACATGAGCAAATTCAAGTGTGACTGTCACAAGGATGCTACAGACCAAATTTGAAGTAAATCTGTCCAGAAGTTTCAGAGAAGAAGACGATTGTTGAGGCACGACGACGGACGCTGGACCATCCTACTTTGATACTAATAGCTCACCCTGAGCCTTCGGCTCTGGTGAGCTAATTAGAGATTCAATAAGTCCATAATATATCTAAAATTTATGCTTATCAGATAAAAAAAAAAATACAACTTTTGTTATCATTCCCATATTCCATCATGTACTTCAGTTCATGTAACATCATATTTCCATTTATGAGCACAAACCTCTATCACATGTAAGTCAATTAAAACAGTCAACATTTCTTCAAAACATGCCAGTGAGTAGCAAAAAATATGTCAATAATTAAAGGTAGTCTAAATTTTCAAGCAAACAGGCACAACATTTCTGGTGCATGTGTTCACAAAACCAACGAAAATACAAATCTTGAATAAAAATATCCATGGTAAAAAGCTGATTCAAAAGTACTTTGTTATAAAAATTTAAAATGCCCAATTTTTCTAGAAAGTTTACATTATTTTATTTAACTAAGTTAAAATAAATTTCAACTCTTCTAGCATTTTAACAATTTTTTTACATATGAAAATTAATAAATTCATCTTTTTTTTAATTTATCATTAAAGTGGCCTTCAGTATTTCTTAGTTAAATTTGTAATTTTTAGATAAATCCTTTCATATAATTATCAGATCAAAAGAATTTAGGGAGAATCTGAAATTTGTTGTCGATAAAATATATAAACAATAAGGAGACCCTTTGATACCTCTAATCTGGCAGTCCACTCACTTTAATCATACCTGTTTAATAAATAATTGAGCCGTGTCACGACAAAACTAACATAATGGCTTTTCGACCAGCATGGATCCAGACCAGGCTGCGCATCCGTGCAGTCTGATCAGGATCCATGCTGTTTGCTATCAGTTTCTCTACTTGTTATAGAGTTTGTAAGCGAACAGCATGGATCCTGATCAGACTGCGCGGATGCGCAGGCTGATCTGGATCCATGCTGGTCGCAAAGCCATTATGTTGGTTTTGTCGTGACACGGCTCATTTTATGTAATGCAACGAAAAAAATCAAGATAAGATTCATGTTCCCATTTTAAAATAAACAGACTTAGCACTCAAATTTTACTTTCAATCAATCTGATAAATGAAAACCCTGTCGGTGCGAAAGTTAAACACTGGTGTATTAATTTAATACATGATCATATGAAACTTTCACAACAAAAAACAGTTTCATATTTTCTAGAGTACTGGAATATTTCACTTGTATTTCTGTAAAAACTGTCCATGGAACACTTTGAATTTTTCTAACATTCCTTGCAGTTTCTCTGTAGGGGGCAATATCGTTGTTCTGAAAAAAATGTTCAATAAATTGTTCATTACCAGACACACAAAAAATTGTTCCTTCTTTAGAAAGGGCAAATACAAGTTTTCTAAAGTTTAATTAATAGTTCTAGAGCATGTTAGATGTTTATCACCTGAAGAAAGTAGTGTTGAATATGAAATTGTTTGTCATAAAAGCAATAAAATGTAAACAAAGTGGTTCTCTGACTTCCATACAAAAAATTTTAATCTCTGTCACTATACATAACGCTAAAAAGCTACAAAAACGAAGGGTGGTTCAGGAAGTTGGCCAATAAGTAACCTTTTTTAGAAAATACAACCAAACACCAAAAAATAAAATGCTTTCGACAAAATAAAAAATATGCATTTCTGGGGCATAATGGACTTTTAACATTTTCTTTCAGGTGAATGACATCATTCCAAACATTGTAGGGAAAACATTGAAATAAACAGGACAATACACCTGAACTAAATTGTCCATACACATCATCAACATTAAACAGATTCAAAGTGAAAAAGGTGGGGAAAAGGGGTCTAATTACTTGGTCAATGTGTTTGCCTCTCAACTCAAGAGAGATTATAGATTCAAGCCCAACTCAAGTCACAACTAAGCTTCCTCATTTGATACCAACTAGTATGTTCCAAGATAAAGATTTTTTTAAAGATCATGACAAATTCCAAGAATTTTGTTTCGCAATTGAACATAAATGAATGTTTAAATGAAATGAGTTATACAAAGGTGATTGTATTGAAGTTTATACCTGAAGTGATAGGTTCCGTCTACTTGACCAAATCCAGAGCCGGGTACCACACAGATACCAGTTTCCTCTAATAACTGGAAACAATAGAACGCATCTGGCTTCTGACCAGCGGCCTGAAATGTTACAAATTTCAATATAATTCTTTTATATGATTTATACATTTACAATAAATATTTTGCATAAATATACATGTGCATGAGGCAAATGGCACAGATATAAAAATCTTAATATCTGTGAATTAAGAAGAATATATTTGAGAACCTTTCTTTAAAAGTTAAATATCTAAATCCATACAAAATACAAATTGTCATACATTTATCAAAATATGGCAAATAAAATGTGATATTGAACTAGAATAGAATGATAATTATTGCATATTTTGACAAAGTCATAAACATTGGTTACAAATCACTAAGTCTTGCTCCTTCCCATAACAATTTCAGAAAAATCCCTAAATGTTGAGTTCTTTATGTCAACAGGGCATCCAAATCGTTTTAGGCAAAATAGATACAGATAGTTTACCTAGGTGCTTCCAATAAATATCCACAATGAAAAATGACATGTACTATGTGTAACTTGAAAGTAAGCAAAACACATATCAACTGTACAAAGAATACATATAAATTGCAAAATGTAACAGAAAAATTCACATATCCTTTTCCTGACCAAAAACAAAATATTCAAAAAAGAAAGAAAACATAACTATACCTTGGCAGCCTCTATGGCTTTTGCTGGTATTTTGATGTTGGGGAATGCATACATAGCACCTTGTACAACATTACATGATATACCATCAATGGAATTAAATGTTTCTGTTACCATCTCGGCCTTCTTTTTTAGCTGGCCGAGAACGAAATCTTTTTCCTAAAATAAAATTGAAAGAACCTCAGTTAAGGATTGTTAGATTAATTAATTTCAAGCTAAATACATTCTGCTAAAAGAATTTTCTCTGTATTTGAAAAATTACTGAAGAAAAATAGATATAACTGAAGTAATTTTCCTTTAATTCATATTACTGTTTACTACATGCTTACATCATCATGGCATACCCACGGCCAAACCATTAACATTTATCAGCTGTGGGATTTTTGGCCTTTATCTAGTCGATCAGATGTGTTAAAGACAGCTATTTCATTGGTTACATCATGATTTCATGAGGTGATACCAATTAAATTGTCATTCTATACAACGTTCCGTATTACAGACAAAATTGTGACAACCAACTAAATTCATTTGTGAAAAGTTCAGTATTAAAAATGTGATTGATTTCCAGCAAAAAAAAAACATAGAAAATTTACTGTTACTTATTGTTTTTACTTTCAGTGTTGAATAATATCAATTCTGTTAAACTCAATTTCATTGGTAGATATTACATGCATCTGTTACTGTATATTGAAGCAAATCGTGCATTTTACCCACGGCTTGATTAAATGTTAATTTTAATCAACCATGTGTATCCGACCATGGCTAACATGAACAAGATTACAAACATTTACAAAAACAGACATTATTATTACAGACATAATTATTACAATAGACATAAGTCATGTCTAGGTTTTAACAAAAATAAATGTTTTATGCTTATAAATAATTGAAAGTAAATCTTGCATTTCTGTTAGGAAATCATCAAACCTTCATAAAGAGATCATAGGACGGTTCCCCAGGTTTCGGTGGGTTCACTACAACGTCCATCACAGCCTGGAATATATCAACAAATGGTGTATTGACCCAACATATTTACAATTATACAATGATACAATGTAATATACAGTCAAACGTGTATTAAGCGGCCGGGCAAGGGAAACACCCAAAACGGTCGCTTAATGAAACGGTCTCTTAAGACAGTCAGCATGATATAAAAGTCGAAATTTATAAATGACATCTTTTTTATACGGTGGGATCGTTTTTCAACTTCATTTTTATAAAAATGTTGAAAAAAAGTACGCTCCAATAATCTAAATGGATGCAAATGTAAAAAATAACTTTCTGATATTTATTGACAAAACAGTTTCAAGATCCATTGTTTGACATTTTTTCCAGAATTTTTTAACTTCTCCGTTGTTTTCCCTTGTCTCCAACACGAAAACCCTATTAGTGAAGATGTTTTCTGTTGTGCATTTTTTTCATTTGAAATAAACAAACTACATCTATTTGTTACGATTAATTTAATGGCTGATCAAGTTCAAGGTCAATTCAATGCAGTCTAAATGTCAACAAGCGAAGCGTATACACCATCTCAGTATGGGCGGAGCGTTGCATTGTTTATCCGATATTATTGGATAATACACGTCACGCGTATACTTAACTTCATTTGCATACGCTAAAATGGTATGGGGAAATAGAGTTTTTCACACGTTTATTGTTGTGTTTTGATCGTTGACACTTGTGACATTACGAGGCGGCGTTCTCTAAAAACACAATTACTTGACAGGTAAAAGCTGTCGTTTAATGAAAAGATTGATGTCAATTAGGTGACTAATTAGCAGTCGCTGGTCGCGTTGAGCAAAAGTAGTTTAATACATTAAAGATATAGAGAGAAAATGATCGGGGGTAATTTAAAGTGGTCGTTTAAGACAAAAGTCGCTTAATACACGTGGACGCATGGGCAAGTTAGACTGTATAAATAAGAGACAAATACCTCAATGTCAAAGACTATTGTATTGTAACAGAGAAATTTTGCTTCACCCAAAGAGTGAACCAGTCACCCATAGATTTCTAATATGATGCTTTCCCTACTAGGATCAATTTTTCTACATAAATTACTCACTTCAAGATTAAGAGGGCAGTCTTGATATTTGTTTTAAAACAATTTTTCTGCAAAAATATGTTCCTACTTGATATCAGACTAAAAATCCAAAAAGCTTGTTTACATTACCTTGCTATCAAGCAAAAATCTTTTTTAGTCTTTTTTAAGAGAAAGTACACTTAATATGTCATACAATTGTGAGAACCAAGTTTAAGTCACTTCCAAATATCATCCACACTTTCTGTTTATTAACAAAAAATGTTGTTGTTTTTAATGTTGTATGCAAAACTGATTCTATCTTGAGATTTTAAAGGGACTCTACTGAGTTTTTTTTTACATGACTTAACTGAAATATTTTCCAAAGATTTGTGTATCAACTGATGAAGGTCTGGTCCAATAACTTGTGTGCAAAATTTCAGTCCATTCACTCTCCCCATTTTGCCAAGATAATCATTTTTATTGTGCAAAATGACACAACAATGAAGAGTTGCAATGCTTTTCACTCTATTATTAGGCCTTTGGACCTCAGTGAAGTTCCTTTAACATAATAACATTTTTACCTGTCCAGAAACTGAGGAGCAGAGTTTAGCAGAGATTGACTTCAGCTGCATGACCTTCACATCTGGGTCAAGGTTAATGACCTCACAGTAACCTCCACGGAAACCACATCTGTAAATAGCATTGAATAACACCATAGGGCAAATACTCTCTACATTTCCTTTGCTATCAATTTTTCGATTAATTTCAGGCCAGCTTCATTACCATGAACTGTTGAAATAATACTAAAATATATAATACTGTTGTACATAATGTATATATAAAAGATATAAGTAATACCAGGTATTTGAATATGAGATTATTATCATTAAAATCCATTTACTGCATCAGGTTATGGCTTTACTCAAAAATAATTTAATTTCACCCTTGCCATGCTAAATTTTTTAAACAGACTCTCTTGCCTTTCAAACTGGGAGTATGCCATTAATCATTTTTAGGAACATTGTCAAAATATTGAGACAAACAATATTCAGATGGCACAGATGTGCCAGTTGATTTTGTTTTGCACTGTTTGCATTGGTAGATTAGTTTCAACTAGCATGCTAATGATTTATTATACAATGTACTACAATAAAACTTTCTTCAATTTGTCTAACTAGAAAAAAACACCTCACAATTTGATTATTTCATGTCTCAGAGCTGCCATCAAACTTAAAAGTAATGCAACTTTCAAAAGTTTGAATTTATAATAGGCAAATAGCAAAGCTATATCAAAAAGTTTCATAACACTTACTCCCCCATGTATCCTTTTGAAGTGGACATAAAGGAGGCCAGCTCCATTGTGTTATATTCTGGTCCCATCTCAGTTAATACCTTCTTGAAGGAGTGGAATTCTGAACCAGAGGCATATATATTATGCTGGTACACCTAAAATCATGTTCAATTTAACAAATATATAATCATTTACAATAATCACACTGTCAAACTGCCCCAAATTACACTCGAGTCAAGGTAAACATTGACAAGATTCAACGATTATTTTAGCACTCTCAAATGCTTGAAAATCGTAATTAAACACTTACATGCATATTTGTGTGATATCACTGACTAATAATATGTCATATGTTACGGTTTGGATAGGAATATCCGTCCCGCAAGTACCCAACCATTGAGCGGTAATGAAGCTTGTTGAGTTGCCACCACCAAAGGAACAGATGTTTAGTTCTGAATCACAATTCGGGTCAGATATTTTTTCTTGTATATTCTATCATACTTCAAATAGTTTACCTCAATAAATTAAAATTTCATACAAATAAATGTCATTTCATCAAAATTGATTTTCTTACAATAGCATATGAATTTACAACTTCATTCATTACAGGGAAATGACATCATCTTAGCTACGACTTTACATTCTTAAATGTGCCAAAATGATATTTTTTTCACAGTTTATTTACACAAGAGCGATCAGTGATCACATGTGTCGCCTCATAATGGCCAATTTCATGTTGGGACAAGTTTTGTGACAGACGGACAGACAGACGGACAGTGCACTAATAGACTTGGTACTGATCATTCCTGTAAAGTTTGGATGAAATTGCACCAGTAGTTCATGAGGAGTAGTGGGGACAAGCTTTTGTGTATCTTGCAACACACAGAAAAAAACACCTTTTTATCAAAGGGCCATAACTCGGCCAAAAATCATTCAACCAGAAAACCCGTGCAATATGCGCAAGGACTTGAGGTACAGATCAATCCTGTAAAGATTCATTGAAATTGCATTAGTGGTATAAGAGAAGTAGTCCGGACAAACTTTAAAAATAAAAATTATTAAAGGGCCATAACTCTGACAAAAATCATTGAACCGTAAAATTCTGACAATATGCACAACTAGACTTGGTACTGATCATTCCTGTAAAGTTTGGATGAAATTGCACCAGTAGTTCATGAGGAGTAGTCCGGACAAGCTTTTGTGTATCTGGCAACACACAGAAAAAAACACCTTTTTTATCAAAGGGCCATAACTCGGCCAAAAATCATTCAACCGGAAAACCCGTGCAATATGCGCAAGGACTTGAGCTACAGATCAATCCTGTAAAGTTTCATTGAAATTGCATCAGTGGTATAAGAGAAGTAGTCCGGACAAACTTTAAAAATAAAAATTATTAAAGGGCCATAACTCTGACAAAAATCATTGAACCGTAAAATTCTGACAATATGCACAACTAGACTTGGTACTGATCATTCCTGTAAAGTTTGGATGAAATTGCACCAGTAGTTCATGAGGAGTAGTCCGGACAAGCTTTTGTGTATCTGGCAACACACAGAAAAAAACACCTTTTTTATCAAAGGGCCATAACTCAACCAAAAATCATTCAACCGGAAAACCCGTGCAATATGCGCAAGGACTTGAGCTACAGATCAATCCTGTAAAGTTTCATTGAAATTGCATCAGTGGTATAAGAGAAGTAGTCCGGACAAACTTTAAAAATAAAAATTATTAAAGGGCCATAACTCTGACAAAAATCATTGAACCGGAAAATGCTGACAATATGCATAACTAGACTTAAAACTGATCATTCCTGTAAAGTTTGGATGAAATTGCACCAGTAGTTTATGAGGAGTAGTCCGGACAAGTTTTGTGACGAACAGACAGACAGACAGACGGACAGACAGACGACGGAGAAGTGATCCCTATATGTCGCCACTACTCCGTAGAGGCGACACAAAAATGGGCTAAAATGGCGTCATCTTAAAGCGAGTGAGTCATTTGGCATCCAATGTGTCAGACGAAATTTCCAGAATTGGCAAACAAACGGAAACACCTGATATGCAAGAATACTTCAAATTTTATTCAGTGAATCGTAATATGACAAATTTGACAAAGCAGGTTGGTTGATCAATATTTGGTAATTCAACTGAATTACTCAACAGTGCCTTGATTTGATTCTGTTCCTCGTTGAGCATTGCTGCAATATTAGCTGTGAAACAAATACTCAGTTGCCCTTACATGCATTATTCCAGGCACAAAGAAGCATCTGAGTAGAACTACCAACATTTCATAATCTAGCTGAATAGCTTGCTCACATGAAAGAATTCTAAGTACATGTAGGGATTCAAACCCACAGCGGTGAGGGGCAAGTGGTTTTAAGTTATATACCTTAACCACTCAGCCACTGACATTCCTTATTTACTACATAGAATTTACCTCATCGGCCATCAAGAACAGATTTTCTTCTTTGGCAAACTTTATAATATCTACAATGTTCTGTCTTGGTAAAACCTGACCTGAAAACAATCATAACACTTTAGACTAATAATTAATGGAAATGAACCAATATTTTCTTTTGGTTATATTTATCTGGAAAACATGTAAAGCTGGAAAGTTGCCATGTGACCTTTACTGTGTTGGTGCGATCTTAAATCCAGCAAAAAAAACACAATGGTTCAGGATGAGATATGATGTCAAATTCTTATGAGCAATTCCGACAAAATCTTTTGCAATCTTTTATGTAGTTAAGGGATATGTTAATAGAACAAATATGCATCAAGCAACTTCATTATATTCTTTCTGAAGAACCTCTAAATAAATATGGGGGGGGGGGGTGATCTTAATAACTAGTCTTCATCACTATTGAAAAGCATAACTATTGATATAAAATATTTAACTGTGAATTCATTTTATCTTATGGGCTTGAAATTTCCTGGTTTAGTCAAAACGGATCTTTAATTCATGAATTTGTCTGCGCTAACATAAAAAGGCACAATGCAAAACATGTAATACCACATTAGTAATTGTGCAATAAAATTTCATTGGATCTTAAATTTGAAATCCTATTTAAGAAAATCACAAAAATACAGTAAGTACCCCATGAAAAATACAGTGAATTTTACAGTAGGCTACAATTAATAATTTTTTTAAAATAAAAGATGAAAGATGTGTATACCTGTTGGATTTCCTGGATTAATGATGACAATAGCTCTTGGTATACAGTGGTTTCTAGCCTCATTAATAGCTCTCTTCATTTCTGGAATGTTTAATGCCCATGTGTTTGATTCATCTAAATAGTAACCTATCTGAAAGATAGAAATGAATATATTATATATATTTATCTACTTTTTCATTATGACCCCAAACAATTGTTACTAGTAATTCTTTATGTATATCTATTCATCAAGTGGTATAAATATAAATATTACATGAGTAGCGGTAGCCACAAGTGAAATACAATAATTTTCATACCGCAAGATGAAAATAAATCCTGTGTTTATAGAAAAAAAGTATTTATATGTCATTTAAATAACCAAATAAATGTCAAAGTATGCAAAAATTCCATTACTGTGTTAGTCACAGAGGAAATAAATACTGCAAAATCACTCATTTGTTGCATATGACATGTAAATTATTACTTGAATTGTAAATATCCTACTTTTCTTAAAATCTTGGTACATTTTTCTTAACGTTGATTTTCTGCATTTTTCTCATCACCAGGCATGCAGCTTTAATAATGATTATATGAGCCGCGCCATGACAAAACCAACATAATGGGTTTGCGACCAGCATGGATCCAGACCAGCCTGCGCATCTGCGCAGTCTGATCAGGATACATGCTGTTCGCTTACAAACCCTATAAGAAGTAAAGAAACTGACAGCCAACAGCATGGGTCCTGATCAGACTGCGCGGGTGCACAGGCTGGTCTCGATCCATGCTGGTCGCAAACCCATTATGTTGGTTTTGTCATGGCGCGGCTCAATTATTTATCATAGGTAAAGCTGTGTTACAGGTATATGGTTACTTACAGGATGCGCGTTATATTCAGCAATGGTTGCTGTATATAGAGGATACTGAGGTATAGGGATCATGATTCCAGCCCTATCTTTACCTGACTCTCCTGTCATCATCAACTTCATTATTGTCTGCAAAGTAAGAATATACGAGTATATATCATTATTTTCACATAAAACATTTAATTTTTCTGACAATAATTAATACATTGTCTGCAGACAGTGACTGAATCTACCCATGTTTCAAATAAAGATCAAAGTCAGCTGACACATCTGTGTAGGTTTGATCACAGTCTGGGCTGTATGAAACTCCTTATTTTGAAATTTTCCAGAAAAATGATGAATGGTTTTGTCCAAATCAGAAGATGGACAAGTTTGTTTAAAATATTTAGCATAAAAAGAGTTTTACAAGGATAAGAGGCATATTATTCTCTTAATTACACTGTAATATAAAATATCAATAAAGAACAAGCTTCCTCGCACAAAAAACTCACTCAAAACAATAGAATGCATGTCATATCAAGTCAACTTCAAGAAGTTCTTCCTTCTTATTTAAATTAAACATATCAATATAACAAGAACACTCCACAGACAGTATGTTCCACTTTTCTCAGTACAAGACACTATAATAAAAGCAAAGTAGAAAATGAGAAATGACTCTGTGAAAGTGCTTGGCAAAACTTACCTGTCCTTGATACTGAACAAGTATCTCAAGTTTAATGTGAATATCTTTGATAGTTTTTAAGGCAAGGAAAGTATTCCAAGTCAAGAAGGGGAAATAATTAGCAAAAAAATAACTGACAGTTATCTGCCCCTTAGGAATGTGTTTAAATATTGATAAAAGTTCAAAATCATAACATATTGTCAATACCTTGATACTGTCACTAGCTCCTGTACTAAGGAAAATATCATCTGGGCTGGATGGATGTCCATCTCTCTCTGAGATATATTTAGCTATATCTTCTCTGATCACTCGTACACCAGAGCTGTCACTATAAGAACCTGTAAGACGATCATTTTAATTGTCAGTTAGACTATCATTTAGATTTAATTAATGTTGCATTTTTTATAAAAGAGATGCTAGTCAATCATTAACAAACCCACAAAAATTTAGGAAGCAAAAAAACAAACAAATAAAATATATGTTAAAACACAAATAAAATGCATTTACTTCCAAGAGGTAATCAAACAAGAGCACTGCTAGGCGGAGCATTATATGCCCGAAAGAAGGTTGTTTTTTTTTAGTAAGGACGAAGCATTTGTAAGACATTACATAAATTAAATAAAGTATTACCTCCTTCAAATAGCAATCCTCCTATAAAGTTTAAATATTGTAGGCCAAATGGAATTTAAGTTATGCTCTGGAAGCTGTTTTCAGTTTTGAAGTAATAGCGACCTTGAACTTTGACCTTAAGACCCCAAAATCAATAGGGGTGTTCTACCCAATATGGACAATCATCCTATAAAGTTTGAACACTATGGGCCAAATAGAAATTTAGTTATGTTCTTTAAACTGTTTTCAGTTTTAAAGTAATAGTGACCTTGACCTTTGAAATTGTGACCCCAAAATCAATAGGGGTCTTATACCCAATATGGACAATCATCCTATGAAGTTTAAATATAGTGGGCCAAATAGACCTTAAGTTATGCTCCGGAAACTGTTTTCAGTTTTAAAGTAATAGTGACCTTGGCCGATGACCTTGTGACCCCAAAATCAATAGGGGTCTTCTACCCAATATGGACAATCATCCTATGAAGTTTGAATATTGTGGGCCACACACATGGAACATAAGTTATGCTCCGGAAACTGTTTTCAGTTTTAAAGTTATAGTGACTTTGACCTTGTGACCCAAAAATCTATAGGGGTCTTCTACCCAATATGGACAATCATTCCATGAAGTTTGAATATTGTGGGCCAAATAGACTTTAAGTTATGCTCCGGAAACTGTTTTCAGTTTTAAGGCGATAGTGACCTTGACATTTGACCTTGTGACCTCAAAATCAATAGCGGTCTTCTACCAAATATGGACAATCATCCTATGAAGTTTGAACACTGTGGGCCAAATGGAACTTAAGTTATGTGCCGGAAACTGTTTTCGGTTTTAAGGCGATAGTGACCTTGACTTTTGACCTTGTGACCCCAAAATCAATAGGGGTCTTCTACCCAATATGGACAATCATCCTATGAAGTTTGAATATTGTAGGCCACATCGAACTTAAGTTATGCTCTGGAAACTGTTTTCAGTTTTAAAGTAATAATGACCTTGACCTTTGACCTTGTGACCCCAAAATCAATAGGGGTCTTCTACCCAATATGGACAATCATCCTATGAAGTTTGAATAATGTGGGCCAAACAGAACTTAAGTTATGCTCTGGAAACTGTTTTCAGTTTTAAGACGATAGTGACCTTGACCTTTGACCTTGTGACCCAAAAATCAATAGGGGTCTTCTACCCAATATGGACAATCATCCTATGAAGTTTGAACATTGTGGGCCAAATGGAACTTAAGTTATGCTCCGGAAACCAAATTGCTAAAGGACGGACGGACGGACAGGATAGACAGACAGACGACGGACGCCAAGGGGTATAACATAATATGCCCGAAATTCTTTCGGGCATATAAAAGATAATGAACAGCCTTAACACCAAGATGAATTGATTATTCAAAACTAGTTTTAAAACTAACAACACTTTTTTTTTTAAACTCGTTTATAATTTCATGATACAATAGAATCAGGACTTCCATATTTGCAGCAGTCACAATTAAATTATTCCACCAAAAACAGTTCAAGATACAGTGTCTTAAAGTGTCTTAATAAAATAATAAATGAACAGTCACTACTAGGTTCCTACCAACACTTTGTCCAGCACAGCTGTCAAGTATCCTTCTAGCTCTGTCTTTGGCATCTGCTGGGTATGAGGGATCATTCATTAACCTTTCTGGATCTGTACATATTGCAACAACCTGAAAATGACTCTTGACCCTTAAAAACAATGATATATATAAGGAGTCAGATTGCAACAATGAGCAGATACTGCAAGTAGAAGACATTAAAAACAGGTATTGTACCTAAAAGGTATAAATTTAACTCATACATGTATTTTTTTTTTCATTTTGCAATTGGGTGTTTTTCAGGATTGATGAAAATAATAAGGCAACAGACATGAGAATGAAGGAAGATACTAACTTTTCAGCAATCAGGTGATAGCACGTTAGAACCTGCCAAGCTGATAAGTGACCTCCTTTGAAGTACATGTAGCAGGTCAAAAGTAGGGCACATTTTTTAAGGCAATTTGCAGCTCAATCTTTTCCCTATTCATTCTGTTGCACTGTGTTTATAAGCTTTCACATGATCTACTGTATATATCTTAATGCATGTACATATATTCTAACAATTATGAATAACTATAAGTCTAATTGTGCAATGTACTACCTGTTGAGATATTGTGCTATTTTGTGTATAGGCAATATCTAACCTCTACCCACGATTTATATTACAGGGATCGGACACTCCCAGTTAACCCTACATAAATGCTTAAATATCTTGTCGTGCACCCGATAAAGGTACATCGATCGATAATTTACCGGCGCTAAGCGTAAATGCCCGTTCGCAACGGATACCTACTTTACAAAATACCATATAGCTTTTCCATTTATTATCCGATTTTGTTTATTTTGAAGAAAAATACTTGTTTAATTCAAATATCTAATTTATTTTTTAAAGGTACAGTTTATCTGTCCGCAACGACGATTAAAAAATTAACTTGACGAAATCCGCGGTAAATTTACATTTTTTTATATAAAAAGCAGGTATTTGAAATTTATTATTATGGTAACATAATAAAATTAATTCAATTTCAAAATAAAAAAGAAGCCGTTGTTAGTTATTCACAGATGATCAAAGATGCAATATTTAAGATTTATTGGGTTATGTAGTCAAATTTATTAACGCACAATTGTTTTACGGGTAATGTATTGCGGGCGCTTTACAATGTCACTCGTATATTTTAATTATTCTTTTTATTTGAATGCCTGTAGAAAGATATTTATGATATTTTTTAATGTAACGCTAGAAAAACAATAAAGTATTTACAGTTTGAGTCAGTATTATGCGAAATAAAAGTAACTTTTGATTATTTTTTACACATCGCTTAAATTTCTTTGAAGTTTAATTACTTTTGAAGGGGGTTAATTAACAGGTAACAAGTGATAATTGAAAAACTTTATTTTCAAACTTTCATTACCAGGTTACATGTGATAATTGCAACACTCAATCGTCAAAAACAAATAGAATTTGAATGTATATTTTGTATACGTGCGGTCTTTAACTTCAATCCATGGTATGTGTGATAAGAAAATGATTCTGAAGAGGATATATATAAATACAATGTAAATCTATTTTCTTTATTAACATTTATAAATGAAATTGAATATATTGAATATATACAAGTAAATTTGTATAGTCCTTTCGTTGAAAAATAATGAAAATAAACGTATGACAAATAAATCATTTGACGTGAATTGTGAAGGATAACTATGAAAAAAATCTGTTTAAACATAAAAAATAATATTATAAAACAGCTGTTCTGTATGCCAATAAAAGTTTCTTCCTTGCCAATATAATGAATTCATCTATGTATGAACGCTTTTTTTCAATGATCTGAAAATATATTTAATACACTTATTAGTAGAATACTATATTTATACTAATATTCAGGTAATCAAATAAAAAATGTTCAAATCATTTTGAAATAATTCACAGAAAAAAGACAAATTTCAAACGTGAATTTCTTTAAAAGTTTTTAAACAATCAAGAAACATTTTTTTGCATTGCAACCATTAAACCATGTAGAAAATAATTATCTTAATCTGAATCGCGGTAATAATTTGTGCTTGAAGTAAAAGGGCGTCAAAGTGTAGAGAGTATGCCTTAACAATGGGCGAATATTTTTTAAATTAGGTACTTTTTTAACTCAGCGTTGCAGCGTTCTATCGGCATATTTTCATATATTAATACTTTAGCGACACAAAATAATACTGTATCAATACATTAATATGTGTAAAAATTTTCACAAAGCTGCAATAACACCACACACTCTTGTGAAAATCTGTCATATTTCGCACTCAGGGCGTTCCGCCATCTCTCATTCTGTCCACCTTTATCCGATGTGCGATTCTGCGCATGCGTGCGACGAGACTTTAAGCTAAAACGAAAGTGTCCGATCCTTGTAATATAAATCCGTGCTCTACCTAAGCGAGATTCTGACCCAGAACTAAAATATCTAAGAATTTAGCTTTGGCACGTCAACTTATTTTGACTACTTTAAGTCTGGTTCTGTTTCTATTTTGTTAAGAAGTCAAACCTGGATAGTCTTAAACAATACAATGATCCACCATTGCATACTTTTATGGGTGCCACATTTAATGGAAGCAATTAAACTATCACAAATACTAGTAGTTTACAATAATTAAGCGAAATTTCCATCATCATACAAGATTGTTACTAGTAAATACATGTATACATGATTTTTTTGTCACATTGAAATACCTGTCGTAAGAATGTTATAGGTTTCTGTCCAGTTGCATGACAATCTCCAATGTTGGCTCGGATGACTTCAGTAAATGGTTTCTTTACACCCTGCCATAAAAATATCAAGCAATTTACAAAAAGTCAAAATGTGCACGTAATATTACGACTAATAGATCTCAACCTACTTAATTTTTGTCAGTTGGGTACTTTAAGCTCCTCAGGTTGAATTGCATCCCCTTTAAAATAGTGACTTTTTGTGAATGAATTAAGGTCAAGAACAAATGTGAAATTCTAACCCTGTCAGTGGTTTTTCCCACTTAATTAGGAAGAGGCCAAGGGGAGTGGTGGTCTAATGGTTAAGATGTCTGCCTCTCAACCCAGGGATCATCAGTGTGAGCCCTACTTGGGTCATGTCCGACCATGTTTCTTCATATGACACCAGTAATGTGTGGTTCTAGGAAGCGGACTAAAAGTGATAAATATCAGTTGCAAATACTTATTTCGCAATCAAGCTTTAATAAATACGAAAAAACCCGAGGCCTTAGCCTCTCGGTAAAAGCTATCCCTAAAATTCCTATTTTGGGAGGTAAAAAACAATGAAAGATTTTTCAGAAAACTGCATGATTTTATTTTAAAGGAAAATTTCAATTGGGAAGGGGCCTTTTATATGTATCTGTTATATAAATATACATGTATAAGGTGAAAAATATCACTGCCTGGTATTAACATACAAAAAACAAAACACATAGCGCCATTGCTTACCTTTGCTAGTTCTTGCTCAATCTCACCAGCTCGAATGACAATTGGTCCCCTGACAGCATATTCCATGTTCTTGACATGGGGGTTCATGTTTTGTACTGACAGAACTTTGGTCCTGCATGGCTGAATAAGATGGCCCTTCCTGGTATTTACCTTTTTGCAAATCTCCAAAAATGGTTTCGTAAACTTAACTGTGTTTTGCATTTTGCCTCCCTCTAGATGTATACCAACTGACTGTAAAACTGGTTAAAACCACCTTGTTAGTTGCAAGGTTGTTTTGTAAATAAATTTTAGAATGGTTCCCGATAAATGAGCTTTCTTTATCACCTGTCGCTCCAATTGCTAAAATCGGATAGCCGTCTATTTAAATTTTCGGAGACCTTTGGATTTGTTCCACGTTTTTAATGTGCGTTTAGCAGACGTGTTAAATGATGAGAATTGTTTACAACTTGATTGAAAATGCAGCTGTCATTCACACATCGGTTTTTTGACAACAAAATTTAAACCCTCAGTACAAATGTATATGGTACGGCACGTAAGGTGAGACTGCTATGCATGATAATATTCTGTTTAAACTTGTTAAATGAAAACAATGTAAAAAAAAATGTCATCTGTGTTAAAAGGCGCTTATTGAAATTCAGTGCTATCAAAATATCTATTATGTATGTCTAATACAAAATGTATAGTCTAGTATTTTCATTTTGAATGTTTTGTATTAAATCTGATTATCTATCTGTTGAGAATGTAGGACTAAGTAAAGACAAAACTGCACACATCTTTTTGGAGTTGACAAATCACTTTACTCCATACATAAAAAAATTTCTGAGAGGACAACATGCAACTGCGCCTTCAATTTTGTAGAATAAAAGACACCTACCTTCGATATTTTGAGAACTCCCAGAAATGTCATAAAAATTACGCCATTAGCTAAAATTAATAACTTTGTTTGATGTTTAAACGAAGAATAATTATGAAGTAAAATAATTTGTTAATATCTGTCTTAAAATTAGCTAAAGAGACTTCAGCGAACATGTTTTCAGGTTTTATAGTACTGCTAGACTGTCGCAATGTCAAAATAAAAGCGACATATAAAGTTATGGAAGCCAGAACTATCTTAAAACTTGTATTAACAGAAATTAAGTCCTTTAAAAATTTGTTTAGTTTGTTAAAACATTTCTACTGTAGTATGTTGCCTTATAAAGAAGTGTCACCATATATTTGTTAATATGGTCAGGGAAGTTGGATAAAAGAAATTGTTTATGTTTTTTTTTACTTTTTTAGTTTTAAAGGTGTCATTTGGTTTTTTCATGAAAGTTTCTTTCACCTCAAAAAATTTAATTTATAAAATAAAAAAAGGCTTTTGGAAAAACCTTGAAATTACAATGATTAAAAAATTAAAAATTGGAGGAAACCCAATTTTGAAAAAAACTAAAAATTTAAACTGATTGATATAGAAATCTATATACTTTAAATTGTTCTTTTGTTGATTTCATTTTAAACATGTAGTCTATAACCGGGCAAGCCAAAGCCTGGACCTGCTTTGCGGGCAGGCCTTTGACTTCCCTGTATAAATCAATAACTTTTCTTTTGTAGATGTTTGCTGCTAAAAAGTTTTAGAGTGAAGGATTTATCAGTTTTGAAACGTTCATTAAACAGTAGTGAGACAGCAACTGCCCTCCGACCTTTCTACTTTGCTGTTCATCCAGATCTGTTTGGAAGACATCCAAAAGAAAGAGTAAGATTTAGAAATTTGCATTGGGAATGGATGATTGAAATTATATACTGATAGACATTTATGAAACAAATTGTATGAAAATGACCAATATACAGTCACTGTGGCTAGGAAATTTTTTTTAAATAATGTGTTGTTTTTCTCTTCAAAAACTCAGGTGGAAACAAGCAAAAATGGGTACTTGCTGATTATGTTCAGGTCTTTTTAACCTTACCCTATCAAATTATATGTCAGTTACTAATGACAGTTATGGAGTGGTATATTTTTGCAAACAAAGAACCTTTTTCCATTCCATAACATAAATTCACATAATGAAAACACCTGCTGCTTTGAAAGTGGTTACAGTTATTTCCTGTATCATAAGAAAAGTCAATCTTGAAGCATATTTTGTTTGTGTTTCTAATTACATATATCAGTAAATAACTTTTTATTCAAACAAAATTTATCAAAAGAGATATTATGTATCATATTTTATCAGTCAAGGGGCATCTGTGGCCATGGGGTTAAGGTTGTTGATTCGAGCCTTGCAAGGGTCTTCTGATTCTTTCATGTGAATCGATTCTTTCATGTGAGAAGCTATCCAGCTAGCTTATAGAATGTTGGTGGTTCTACTTAGGTGCCCGCTTGTGCCTGAAATAATGCTCAGAGAGGCACCTGAGGTCTTCTTCAACCAGTAAAGCTGGAAAGTCACTGTGTGATCTAAATTGCATTGGTGACACCTAAAAACCAATGTTAATAACGAAATTATCAGTCAATGCATGTATCTTTCCTAGTTTGGATACTTTACAACTCTGATATGCCTCAAATGTTTCATAAAGTTTTTCCTAAAGTACAATGTAAGCAGATTATGGCCTGACAATTGTTATGCCAAATAGTGGGAGTTTCATGCAAGAATGAGTTAGTCATTGTTATAATACAACTATTAAAATAATAATGAAAATGACAAGGGTGGTTGTTTATTATTTTATTTTGTGTTGAAATATGACCTTACTTGAATGAGTATTGTTTTGTAATTTCAGTCTGTAAATGAGCATTCATTGAAGATACTTCATGAGTATGTAGCAGAGTTGAAGACCCAACAGTCATACTCTACCAAACCAATTGATGTGATCTTTTATATACGTGATCCAAATAACAAGAAAAGTTAGTAAGAGAGAATAGTTTTTTGATATTTTCTAGACATTTTAAGCTTGTTTGTTTGTTTTTAGGAAATAGTCTAATTATTATGATAGCTGCATCATTGTCATTGTTATAATGATCATTGTGCAAGAACTTTAATGTAGCTCATTATTCAAACATTTTAATGGGTATGAACACAAAATTTTGACTTCAAAACACAAAAAAAATCCATTTGCCCGAAGGTGATTCTTTTCTTTTAACCATAGAAATCAAAGTAATGCTATTGTGGTTTGTCCAGTTTTCTAAGAAAACTGCAATAGTTGGACACTAAAGTGATATAACCAGGAAACAA
Source organism: Ruditapes philippinarum (assembly GCF_026571515.1). NCBI lineage: Eukaryota > Metazoa > Mollusca > Bivalvia > Venerida > Veneridae > Ruditapes > Ruditapes philippinarum. Next base: position 83,278 of record NW_026860551.1, on the reverse strand, counting down.
TATTGATGTAAGAACTTGCACCAGATAGGTTTATTTTTAGAGGAATGCTCCTGATGCAAGAAAAATGTAAATAAGCCTCAAATTTGCTGCTTTGTTAATCTATTTGTCTGCGCACTAGCAAATCCATTACATAACAAACCACATGATAGGTCGCCATGATGATATAAATCTATTTCTATTTTCCATTTCTGAAAGGTTTCAAGGATATAAAAATCTCTTTACAATCACCTGACATCCGGAAGACTGTGTCTACAATATTACAGGCATGCGGTCTACCTCTAGACTATATTAACACAGTACCAGTCCAGCAGAAATCATCTTTTCAGCAGAGAACCAAACAAGGAGTGAAATGGTATACTTTCTATGATGGTGACTTAGGAAGCAGATCTGAGGCAAAATATAAGGCCCCAGCGGAAAGAACTTTGAGGTAACTTTGAATTAACAATTCTTAGCATACTTTGAAGTGATTTATGTTTTGGCCTCTTAAAGTAACTAACAACTGGCCTGTCACAGCTTTAAGCTTCTTTAGAGAACAGTGGTGCTACTGAGATTCCAGCTAGTGCCATTAAAGATGCATAATGATGCACTATATTAATTCCTCTCTATGAGTAATGCTGGCAAATAATTTCATGACAATAATTAGGTTAGAACATAATGAAATCAGAAAACAGAAGTAATTACTTTCAGAGAATAATAGACACACCTGGATCACTTTTGTTTCAAACAACCTGCCCAGTTTGATGTTCAAGTCATTCATGTTCTTAGCTTCAATCTTACCAGATTGTTCACTTCAATATGTACGTGTACTTTCAGACTATTTGACCTTGGATGACCTTGACTGTCGCCCAATACCTAGCTCTGCATTATGAAAGTAATGAGTTTGTCTGGCAATAGAAAAATAGTCTTCAGCTTAATGGATACTAGTACATGATTTTTATGCCCCCGGGCACATAGTGATTGAACCGTCCGTTCGTCCGTCCGTCTGTCCGTACGAGGTTAACCTAGAACGGCAAGTTGGAATTTTCTTAAGTTCTACCTGTACCAATGGCTTCTAAGTTTACACACTTACTAATCAATACAAAGTACACGATCTGGGCAAGTTTCATAACTCTGGCTTTCATATTTACCAAGTTATTGCCCTTTTCAGCACTTAGAAAATGAATAATGGTTAACCTAAAACGGCAAGTTGGAAATATCTTAAGTTCTATCTATACTAATGGCTTTATAATTTCCACACTTACTTATCAATACAAAGCACATGATATTGATAAGTTATATAACTGTGTCATCCATATTTCCTTATTTTTTTTCTTTTTTCACTTTGAAAATAGGGCCTTGTCTGGTTAACCTATTTCGACAAGTTGGATTTATCTTAAATTTCTCCTAATTGCTTAATTTCTTTACTGATATCTTTTATATTTAGTAGGTGGATACCTTTGATGGTCCTTTTTTTTTTTTTTAGAGTAAGCGGTCTCTAGGGTCAAGGTCACTGGTTTAAAAAATAAATATAAACCTTTTTGCTCATACAGCCTTTATTTTTTAGTTGATGTCTTAGTTTAATACAAACACCTCCTTCTTTGGGTGTAGTATGGGGTCATTTGGGTCAAGGTCAATGTTACCAATGTCAAGGTCACCAATGTTAAAAATAGATTTTTACATTTTTACAGGTGTATTGACCTTTTTCTATAGACAGATGTTATTTATAATTGATAGAAACATAAACTTTGATGGAGTTAGTGGTCAGTTGGGTCAAGGTCACCAGTGCTAAAAATAGATTTTTACACATTTGCTCATACAGCCTTTATTAAGTGACAGATATATTTTATATTTGGTAGGAAAATAACTTGCATGGTATTCATCCTTTTGATTGGGGTAGGGATCAGTGGGTCAAGGTCACTTGTGCTAAAAATAGAGTATTACGCTTTTGCCCATACAGCTTTTATTTATTGACAGTTGTATTTCATATTTGGTAGGAAGATAAATTGCATGGTATTCTTCCTTTGGATGGAGTAAGGGGTCAGTTGGGTCAAGGTCACCAGTGCTAAAAATAGATTTTTACACTTTTGCCCATACAGCCTTTATTTATTGACAGATGTATTTCATATTTGGTAGGAAGATAACTTACATGGTATTCTTCTTTTGGATAGAGTGTACATGGTATTCTTCTTTTGGATAGAGTGAGGGGTCAGTTTGGTCAAGGTCACCAGTGCTCAAAATAGATTTTTACACTTTTGCCCATACAGCCTTTATTTAATGACAGATGTATTTCGTATTTGGTAGGAAGATAACTTGCATGAAGTTGAATATTTTTCAACTTCACAAGTCAGAGCAATGACTTGGCAACTTATATTTTTCACAATTACAAAATGCCATGACTTTGTCAAGCTATAAAACTTGTGTTTACAATTTTTTGGTGATTTTTCTGTCCATAACTGAGTGAATGGGTAAACATTTATGAAGTATTGCTACTGACAAGAATCTGAGCCAGGGGCATTTGTGTTTAACAAACACGTTCTTGTTCAATTTTGTAATAACATCTATTCAAGATATTCTTGATTTTACTGTATGAGCATGTTAGTAAATTTTACATGATATACATGCGTGTTAATTCTGAGCAAAAAAAAAAATGTCTTTAAGGAAATGGTTAGAGGAGAATTATGATAGAGTTAAGAGATACCAGGAGGCGAGTCTCGAGACACAGATTGAGATAGACAGTTTATGTGAGAAGATTGTAAGAAGGGTAGGGGTGGAGTCGGTCCGCTGGGAGAATATATGGGGTAACAGGCATTATATAGCATGTCTCAGAACATTCAACCAGCTGTCCGAGGGTCAGCCTGAGAGAATGAGGAATACATTACAAGGTTTGATTTATTTGATTGCATTTAATATTTAGGATACCGTAAAATTCTTATTAAACACCTCGGGGGGCCTAACATTTTCCAGGGGGGGGGGGGCGTTTTTAAAACACAGTTTTTCCTAAATCCAAAAATCATTGTAAATACCTGGAGTTAAACAAGTTTTTGTAATAATACTTAAGTGTTAAAATTTATATGACTACATTTTTGTGTTCACTTTAAAATAAAATGGATTCTGAAGGATTTGAATAAAGTTATGGATTTACTCTTCAGCACATGAGAGTAGATTTTTTCCTTTTAAAAAATCTGTAGGTGGAGGGGGGCTTTATCAGGGGAGGGATGTTTCATAGGAATTTTACAGAATGTATTTATGTAACGCATTGTAAATGAAAACAATTGCAAAAAAATATATTATTGAATAAGGGGGGTAACACATGATTTGAGGGGGGTGTAACTCATGTTTAGGAGGTATTGTAAGGTAAATTTATCATAACTGCAATAATAAATAGGTTTGTGAAATTTTAATATGAGAGAAAATGTAAATTACTTTTGAAACAAAAATTTGAATTTTGTTTGGTTTTATTCTTCAGCTCAATTGAGAAATTGATATTCATATAGATTTTATTATTTTATTTTATTTGAAACATTTCATTTATATTGAGTTTCTTGCAAATGATAATGACTTAACAGTTTATTTACCTTGCAATGTGATGGATGCCTCTGTGGCCAAGTGCTTAAGGTTGTTGACTTCAAACCCCTAACCACTGTGGTGGGTTTGAATTCCACATTGAACTTTTGAAATGTTAGGAAGCTATCAAGCTGGCTTACGGAATGTCTGTGGTTCTACTCAAGTGCCTAAAATAATGTGTGGCATCTGAGGTCTTCCTCCACCAGTAACTATATTGTGTTGGTGCAAATTAAAACAAACAAAACAAAACAAAAAGACAACAGTATTATAATTGATTTATTTTCTTGATTGTTTTATCAGATAGAACCCTTGTGTTTGGTAATGAGACAGGAGTTAACTTACATGGAGAAATTGTACTGGGAAGTGAAGATGTTGTCACTGAATGGATCAATGTAATTATTCTCTTTGTACTTAACCCTGAACATGCTGAATATTTTAAATGCACTTGTCCCACTTCCATTTTTGGGACTGTCCATTATCAATTTTAGGGATATCAATTTGAATATTTAAAATTTGTCAGCCAACAGTATAGAGCCTGGTCAGACTGCACGGATGTGCAGTCTGGCCTGGCTCTATACTGGTGGCAAAGACTTAATGCTTTCGGGTCCAGCACTTAAAGGGTGAATTGATTAAACATAATACAAACTATGAGCTTAACATTGTTAGACTCATATATTTTAAGTTACATTTGTAGTGTTGCGTGCTTTGGTTCTACTGGTTATTATTATTATTGTTCTCAAGCAAACTAAAAATAATAAAATGATTACAATGGTAGAAAGTTATTTCATATGATGTTATATAATTTTCAAATTTAATATTTTGTGCTTAGGCTTTTTAGCTCGACTTTTCTATGAAAAGGGGAGCTATCCTACTCGCCCCGGGTCGGCGTCGGCGTTGGCGTCGGCGTTGGCGTCACACCTTGGTTAAGTTTTTCGTACCACCCCACTTTATTTCAGAAGTATTACAAGTATGGCTTTGAAACTTACCATACTTGTTCACCATCATAACCTCCATCTACAGACAAGAGTACATAACTCTGTCAAGGTTTTTGACAGAATTATGGCCCTTTTTTGACTTAGAAAGTGTATTGAGCTTGGTTAAGTTTTTTGTACCACCTCACTTTATTTCAAAACCATTGGAGGTATTGCTTTGAAACTGACCATACTTGTTTACCATCACGACCTTCATCAACAGACAAGAGGACATAACTCTGTCAAGGTTTTTGACAGAATTATGCCCCTTTTTGACTTAGAAAATACATTGAATATGGGTAAAATCCACTTATTGCCTTAACCCTTTGAGATATTGCTTTGAAACTTTTAATGCTATTTCACATCATTACCCCCATCTGTACGCAAGAGAAGGTAACTCTGTCAAGGATTTGTTTTAAAAATTAAGGCCTTTATCGACTTAGAATCTTGGTTAAGTTTTTAGTACCAGTCCACTTTTTGACTGAACTGTTTGAGATATTAATTTGAAAGTTGGAATACTTGTTTACAATCATGATTCCCAAACATGTCCAGGAGAAGGTAATTCTGTCAAAGATTTTATTTGAATTATGGCCCTTAACTGTCAATGTTTTGTATTATAGGCAAGCACTAAAAAACTTAAAAAATCTAAAAAAATTCATTCCTATCCACTTGTTCACTTTACCATAAATTATGTCATATAAACATTGCTGTAATATTCAAGGGTATCAAACAACTAGTTCACTTTAAAAATACAGAGATTCTTGTATTGCCTTTTACTGCAAAAACTTTTTTTATTGGCAAGCAATAAAAAAGTCGAGCGCGCTGTCTTACGGACAGCTCTTGTTTCATAACATTATATATTTTGTGGCTTTTTTCTGTTGTCAAGATACCTAATCCCAATAAGCAATAAATAGCATGTTTTATGATTAATTGTAACACAGTTAAAACAAAAAGCTTTAATCAGCATGTCTGCTCAGTGTTTGAGACTCTAGGAGTATGATATTCCAGTGATGTGCACATAGTTAGAAGTGAAGTTATTATGCAAACCTCGAGAAAAAAATGAAGCTAAATGTTAATGTTACAGTATAAAAGTGTCTATGAAAAAAAAAAGAGAAATCTTGTAATCTGTAAACAATTTGTTTGCATGTAACCTAGATATCAGTATCCTATACATGTACTTTTTTTCAATTCAAACTTTAGCTGCTAAAGTCAGTGCATGCCTATGATCCTATGATAGAAAGGCTGCCATTGATGGAGAAAGAACTTTCGGGACTTCTTAACAATATGCAGATAATGAGGCGACAGAAACGAGAATTTGTTATGGCCCAGAATTACGAGGTCTTATTAAACAAAATGTTGAATTCTCTCCGTCGCTGTCAACAACTGGTTGTGAGGGGACTAGGAGACCAAGATCTGTCCCATCTTAATCTTGTTGTAGAATGGTAGGTAGGATATACTCTTCATGGTTGCATTTAAAGAAACTCCACTATGGTCCAAAAACTTAAAAACATAAATTTTGAATTTCTTTTAATGATCAGCTGAGGGACTTTAAACTAAACAGAATGGTGTGCAATAAATAATTAAGAGATACAGTGATTAATCTAGATGTGCGTCTTGCGTAAAATACGCATAAAAATCGAAAAAGACGCACAGTTTCAAAATATGTGCGTTCAATTTGACGCATGCAAATCAGGTAGTTTATAATCCAAAATATCACGACTAGTGATTTCTATGTACCGTTTGATTACTTTAATTTCATTAGTTGAATAATTTTTCAATTTCTTCAGTTGAATAATTTAATTTCCGATGATAACAGGTGCAAGACCGATAATCCCCCATTTGCTTGAAACGTAAAATCCAAAGCAATTGTTGCTTGTGATCGGTGACTGCCCATTATCGGCATTAGCCAATCAGAGCGTCCATTTTGCGTGAGAGCGAATCGCCTACAATGGTGAAATATGCAGAGATCTGCCTGTGCCATTGCCGCTAAAAAATGAGAAAGGCACAGGAAAATGTCAGCAAAGGGCCAAAGGCGCATCTAAAATCTGTGCCAGACTTATATTGTATGTTATCTAGTCTTCCAGACAAAACTGGTACCAACAGCAACAGGTTACCCATTCCCCTGTAATTACGCATATTCTTGTGTTTATCCATTTCCCTATAGTATTTTTCCAAGTTATCTACTTACCTTATCCCTTTCCCACACAGATACGCATTCCTTCTACCGCATTTCTACTACCGTAAATTTAATCCAATAAAGCAAACAAAAAATCATTAATCTACTTAATATTTTAAATAATTATCGGTAACTGAAAAAAAGTTTTGCTATTTTAAAAAATGCTGTTAGTTACAGGTGTGTAAGGTCACTCAAGTTCATGCGGAGTGTAAAAAAAAGAAGATGTCTATTACGTCATCAGAATATTTGACAGGGTGATTAACCAATCAGGGAAACATTGTGCATGACTTTTTTTCATGATCAAAAGGTCTGTCTGTGTATGCTTTCTACACAGAGGCATACAAGGAGCAATAAAAGTCGTCAGTTACATGTATACAGTGTGACAGGGACATTGTGTGCAAATTACGAACAATTTGAATGGATAATGCACAGTATTAGACATAAGTAGTAAGAAAATATAAATTATGCAAATTAGATTTTTGAGCAGCCAATAAAAATTGTTTTGCCTGCTATTAATATTAATACCAAAAATAACTTTTTTATACACTTTAATTACTTAATCGCTTGTTATAATAACATGCAAATCATGTCAAGGATCTGCTATTAAAAAAAAAAATTCTGCTAAGACGCATTTATTTTGCTACATGACTCTTTGATTTTGCTACAGGACTCATTGTTTTCAAACATGTGCGTCATCCGACGCATTGTAAGGAATTTCTAGATTAATCACTGGTGATATATTCGGAAATAATTGAAAATCATGTTTGTGTGCTATTCTTTGCACGATTTAAGTGAAAAGCATCACAAAATTTTTCAGTTTTGGGTCATTTGTCACATTTAAAACAATTATTCTGGAAAAACTGAGTGAGCAAATGATCTGAAATTTTGCACAAAAGTTATTGGTCTAGACCTACATCAACACTGGAGCTTTAATCTCGAAAATTATTTCCAGTCCCATCATGAGTCACTTTAAATATTTAAGTTATTTATATCATTATGATATATTTGTATGATAGTATTGATACAGAATCAAGGAAGTCTCAGTTAAATATTACCTGCTTGTATATGAACAAACTATTACTATAAACAGGCACATACTAGTATCATCATGTTTTTAAATGTCTCTTATAAATCTATCAAGATTGGTCCAACATGTATTTTAGTATGATTGAATATTGTGATGTATTGTATATATGACAAGCTTGGAATGAGACAATAAACTAAACTAAACTACTAGACTACAAGCATACAAATACTTAATAATTTGGACAGATATTTTATCAAAATTAATCAAATTTATATGAAAATAAGGTTTGTAGTTTAAATTCTGCAGTAAACAGTTTTTACAACAACTTGCATAACCTTTAAGTCAATTACATTATATGTGTATACATGTATTGACATTTTGGGATGTTTTTACATTTTGATATTGAAAAAATATTCTGCTTCTATATAGAACATATAATAATGACACTACTATGTGTATTATCATGAATTCTCATAATAACATGATTATATAAATATACATCATAATTATTACAGTGAGTCTGGACCTCTAGCCTTGTCAAACTGTGGACAGTTTTTGATACCAGCTTCTATACCAGGAACTATCATGCTCCAGTTTATTGTTGAAAACATTGATAGGGCAGCTACTTTCATCATTGATGCAAAATTGTAAGTAAATATCGTTCAGACCTCATTGGTCAAGTGATAAAAGTACCTGGTATCTGTCTAAGAGCATCTTGTCCCTCACCACTGTTGGTTCAAATCCTACCACAAACTTTGGAGTCTTCCGTGTGAAGATGTTATTTATCTAACAAGGTTACAAAATGTACAGTAATGTACAGAAATAAAACACAATGTTTAAAAAAAACTGGGTTATTTTACGCACTCAGAAGATGATTTACGTGAAATTGTATTTTTTCAGTCAGACATGGAACTAAATGATTTTTTTTTAAAAAACTTGTATAATTTAGTTACAGTCGAAACTGTACTAACGGTCACCTCTTATCGGCGGTCACCTGACCTTAACGGCCATTTTGTGACGCTCCCGACCAAAACCACTCTATTTTATACATCTGTTCAACGGTCACCTGCTGTCCGCGGTCAACGGTCACGTAAAATGCTTCCTGAATCTTAAAGTCGGTCATCTTAAGCGGTCAGCCAGGTGAAACGGCCAGGCAATCTTCTGCGGTCAGCCAGGTGAAACGGCCAGGCAATCTTCTGTCATTTATTTTCAAAGATGACACGTGTCACGGATTAACAAAAGCTACTTGTCAGGTGCTAGATATTAACACAAACCACAACATTTCAAGAAGTTTGCATAATTGCTCATCCGTGTCGTAATTACAAACGTTTGGAACGTCTCAATGCACTTGCAATTCGTTCTTTTGAGTTACTGTACGCTAGTTTTATATTTTTCAATTTACCTTTTTAAGAAAAAAAGAAAGAAGAAAAAATGCATTGTCGATGGCAGAAAGAAATTTCAGTATATCCCGATTCAGATAAATTTTGTGCGTACATGGTACTTACCAAAGAAATGAAAATGAATTACATCGCCGATTGTCTAAATTCCTCAGTATTAAATTCATAAAAACATTTGCTCCATGTGTGAAAATTAAATTGCATGAATATAATGAGGTCACTGTTAAATCACACCCATTAAGTTTACACACTAGATGACCTCTAAGAGGTAACTAGCGGTCTCTTCAAAGGAATCTTTGATGTTTACAAACCTGTAGCCCTGCTGTTTCAATCCGAAACATCAAAGGAAGTGCCGACACTTAGATGACGTGCACACAATATTCTATTGATCAAAAGTTAGAAAAAGAAACTGTCATACTTTTTTTGTGGAAAAAAAAATATTACGCATTTTAAATTATTGTGCAAGAAGATATTTTTATGGGATAAATAGTTTCAATTATTGACATAATAAATCGTGAGTGCATTTGTTTATCTGTGTTACATTCATGTAAAGCTTTATATGTTGGAAGGATTGTGTACATGTTAAACCATTAAAAGCATACGTTTGCAAATGGTTAAAAACTGATGATGATGATGATGAATCAGACTGGTTTATTTATACTTAAATCAGATTTATTTTACAAAGAAATGAATAATTAATTTGGATAAAAACTGGATCCTCCATTCAGCGGCCACCTGTCTTAAGCAGCCAAAATGACTGCATCCCTTGGCTGGCTGCTTAAGACAGTTTCGACTGTATATATTTTACATGTATTATTTTTAAGCATATATTTAATATTATTTCAGACATACATTTTACATGGTATTAGATAGTATACATTAAACTTGATTTATTTCATTTTACATACATTTTACATGGATCTAGATACTTTACAATTCAGTTTAAAAGTTTATTGCATAAAGTATATAAATACAATGCCTATAGCACACTACAATTTAACATTTATTTCATGATATGGAGCATAGAGATTACATGACATGTTTTCAGAAGAAACAATGATATGTGTAATTTACATAAAACTGGAATTATTTCAGGCATACATTTTACATGGATCAAGTCCTCAATCAGTGCAATGATGTTTTAAATGTATCCTGTATACAACGAGATGATGCCATAACCCCACAACAGATGACTACATGTTGTCAACGGTTACTAGATAATCGACATATAATAAACAATCTCTTACAAGGGTCGAGACTGAAGGTTTCCACGTATTATACAGTGATGAAAGACGGTGAAATAACCATCCCCTGGAATTGGATATAAGAATGAATAAACTTGAATGTTAAAGGGACTCCACTGAGGTTTTTAGCTCACCTGAGCTTGCTCAGGGTGAGCTTTTAGGATCGGTGAATGTCCGTCGTCCGTCGTCCGTCTGGCCGTCCACAATTGCTTGTGAACACTCTAGCGGTCGCATTTTTGCCTCAATCATCATCAAACTTGGTCAGGATGCTTATCTAGTTGAAAGCTCGGATGAGTTCGAACATGGGTCATCTCGGATGAAAAACTAGGTCACAAGAGCTAAAAATAGAAAAACCTTGTGAACACTCTAGAGGTCACATTTTTGACCCAATCATCATCAAACTTGGTCAGGATGTTTGTCTAGGTGATAGCTCGGATGAGTTCGAACATGGGTCATCTCGGATGAAAAAGTAGGTCACAGGAGCTATAAATAGAAAAACCTTGTGAACACTCTAGTGGTCACATTTTTGAACCAATCATCATCAAACTTGGTCAGAATGCTTGTCTAGTCAATTGCTTGGATGAGTTCGAACATGGGTCATCTCGGATGAAAAACTAGGTCACAGGAGCTAAAAATAGAAAAACCTTGTGAACACTCTAGTGGTCACATTTTTAACCCAATCATCATCAAACTTTGTCAGGATGCTTGTTTAGATAATAGCTCGAATGAGTTCGAATATGGGTCATCTCGGATGAAAAACTAGGTCACCGGAGCTAAAAATAGAAAAACCTTGATAACACTCTAGCGGTCACATTTTTGCACCAATCATCATCAAACTTGATCAAGATGCTTGTCTAGGTAATAGCTCGGATGAGTTCGAACATGGGTCATCTCGGATGAAAAACTAGGTCACAGGAGCTAAAAATAGAAAACCTTGTTAACACTCTAGTGGTCACAATTTTGACTCAATTGTCATTAAACTTGGTCAGGAAACTTGACTAGGTCATTGCTGGGAATAAATCGAACATGGGACATCTCGGATGAAAAACTAGGTCACATGAGCTAAAAATAGAAAAATCTTGTTAACACTCTAGTGGCTACTGTTGTGATCCAAATATTCTGTTAATTGGTCTGAAAGTTTTTTTTGATGATTTCTAAGTCAAGATCAAACATGGTCATCTTGGATGAAAAACTAGGTCACACCGCCCAAATATGGAAAAAACCTTGTTAACATTCTAGTGGTCACATTTTCGACTCGATTATCATCAAACTTGGTCAGGATGCTTGTCTAGGTAATTGCTTGGATTAGTTCGAAATCGCATGTGAAACTAGGTCACCGGAGCTAAAAATAGAAAAATCTTGTTAACACTCTAGTTGCTACTGTTTTGATCCAAGTATCCTGGAAATTGGTCTGAAAGTTTGTTTTGATGATTTCTAGGTCAAGTTTGAATATGTGTCACCTGGGTAAAAACTAGGTCGCACTGCTCAAATATGGATAATCCTTGTTAACACTGTAGTGGTCACATTTTTGACTCACCTGTCATGAGACTTGGTCAGAATGCTTGTCTAGGTAATTGTTTGGATGAGTTTGATAATTCAGGTGAGCGATCTAGGGCCATCATGGCCCTCTTGTTTTACATGATAGGACTGAAAATATTTTTTCCAGATAGATGTACCATTTGATGTAGGTTTAGATGTGCAAAATTTCAGTTCATTTGTGCACTTTGTTTTTCCTGAATAATTATTCAAATTGTAAAAAAAAATGACCCAAAATGAAAAGCGTTAAACACTTTTCACTTAAATCAGGCTGAGAAAAGCATAAAAATATGATTTTCAATTTATTTCAAAGTATATTTCTTTTCTATCTTTGCATACATTTCTGTTTAAAGTGACCCAGCACATTTGTGTAAACAATTCAAATGCTTTTAACCTCAGTGGAGTCCCTTTAATATTAATTGCAGCAATACAGATTAGTCGTTAATATGTGCCAGTATTTTTCTTGATAATTAAAATATTAATTGTATAATAGAAAAAAAGACAAAATGGGATTTGAATCTCTAATAAGAGGGTATTTTAAATTTGTACAGAAATGTTTTGTTAGTCAAAACTTAAAGGGTCATTATGCCCCAGAAATGCTTTTTATTATAATTTCTCTAAAGTTTTTTTATTTTTATCATTTGCTTATGTTGCCTTTCGTCTGTTAGTAAAGTTAGTGTGATTAAGTATTTTGTATGGAAGTCAAAATTCTACTTTTGTTTACATTTTTTTCTATAATTTTGTTACAAATAATTTCACATTAAGCAGTAATTTTTTTAGATGGTGAGCATCTTACTTGGTGTAAAACTATTTTTTAAAACATGTTTTAACAATTGTGTTTGCCACTTTTCTAAATAAGAAAAAAATCATTTCTGAGGCATAATGTGCATTTAAATTGTGTAGTTTTTTGTGTAGAAATACTCTGTGTATCATTTTTGACTTGTCTATGCAAGTATTGTTCCCATACACAGTATTAGTTAACAATTCTTTTTAAGATTTGAATATATCCGATAACCAAAAGTTCCAAATGTTTATTAAGTGCATTTAAGTCATTATTGCAATTGAAAATTATTGAAATATCTAAAGAAATGGTTGTGATGTTGATGTGCCTCATTTTATGATATTTAGTTTCTGATTGACAGTTGTTGTTTACAATAACAGATGAGCGTTAACACTGCATGCAGTGCTCTTGTATGAAATATATAATTATTTAATTTCTGAATGACTGTTCTTGTAACAACTGTTGTATGTTTAATTACAATTTAAAGAACTTCTGAAATTTAGAAATGTTGCTACATAATTTTTATACTTTTCATTTCACTAAATGCTTTTAGTGATTATTTAGTTTTTGCAGTATCAAACTTCTTTTTTTAATACAATGAAGTTACTTGTTAAAACATTTTTCATGTGGATTAATTACTTTACAAGGTAGTTTTGTTGTTTGTTTATCAGTATACATTGTATGTAAAGCAAAATCCTGATTTTATACCTATGTCATTTATCAGTATATAAAAATTATAATTCTGTCGTTATGCCTATGTTAATTATGTGAAAAAAAATAACTTTTTGAAAAGAAAAAAAAATCAAAAGAATCTGATGCATTTTTAAGGATTTATCGTTTGCAAACTCTGCAAAAGTTTCATAAATGAAAAATATATTTCATTTTGAATGCAGAATACTGCTAAGAATTCTTGAATTTGATGCTAATCTAAGGAAAACTGGTACTTCACAGTACTTGTATTGTCTAAATTTAAGTATAGTTCTCTTTGTTAACTATATTTGAACTTGCTCATTTGAATTATCTGTTTATTTAAATTGTAGCTATATTATATTCTTGAAAATCCTTAATATACTCTAATTTATACTTTGGAATTAGCAAGATATACATGTAACTAAATGAATTTTAAGGGGTAAAATGTTTTTTGATTTTTTTTTAATTATGCACAAATCCATGCCTTTCTAAGGAAAAGCAGGGTGATTCTGTTATTGATTGTTTTATGAACTTACCTAGTGAGAAACTGAGGATATTGTTTTAGGGGCATTGATATTTGTATTTACTATTGATACTAAAACTTACATAAAGGGAGAATATATTTTAGGCAGATCCCAGTGTATCTAGATGTGTATTATTGCATGTTTATAATTAGTTTTCAATGATAATTAGTTTTCAATGATTGGGCATTTTTTGTGGTTTTTGTTTTGTTTTGTTTTTTGTTTTTTTTTATATCTGATTTGTTTTTGTTACTGAATTTTTATGGAAAAAATCATTTTTTCAAATGACTGCTTGTTAAAACGAATTTTGATAATTAAAAAGATATAATTGCTTTCAGTGTATCTTTGCTTTATTTAAAAGTTAATTATTTCAAATAACGACATTATGGTAATTTTGATAGAAAGTCTAAGATGATGTTATTGTAGGAATGTGACCATTTGTCAACCACATATCAGCAGTCATTAGTTCTATGGGCCTACAAGACTGGCAGATTGATTTCATGGATGGATACAGTGTGTCAAGGTCATTTTTCTATATCTTTGACCCATTTTATAAAGAAGCTGGAAAAAGGGGATTGAGCGTTCTTGAACGTGGGTTTAGTCTTATTGAACGTGGATTTAGCCTTATTGAACGGGGGTTTAGCCTTATTGAACGGGGGTTTAGCCTTATTGAACGGGGGTTTAGCCTTATTGAACGGGGGTTTAGCCTTATTGAACGGGGGTTTAGCCTTATTGAACGGGGATTTAGACGTCTTGGACGGCGATTTTGCTTTCCCAGATCGTATACAGCTTTCAGTAACTTCAATGCATTTCATTATTCATATTTTTGTAGAAATCGATCTGTAATGAGAAAATTATCATTTACATTATGTCTATGTACAAATGACCTGAATGCAAAGTTTATCATAATTAAAATCTTAAGATTGAAAGAGATATGCATATTACTTTTTGAGCTGAAAATGACCAGCTTTCATGATTGGTTTAATTAATATTATAGGTCCTCAAATCTACAGGATATTAAACAAAAGCAAGAAAAATCAACCCCAAATCTATTGGATAGTAAAACAAAAGCAAGAAAAATCCGCCCCAAATCTACTGGATAGTTAAACAAAAGCAAGAAAAATCCGCCCCAAATCTACTGGATAGTTAAACAAAAGCAAGAATAGAACGATTTTCGTAACACTGTTCATGTCAAGATGCTATTGTTTATCGTGAACAGTGTTCATATTCTCAAACATAGATCTTATACCGGGTATTTTCTCTGTAAATGTAGAAATGTAAATATGTTTTATCTTCTGACACCAAACACATAAAACATGTTTTATTAATTACAGTAACATCTGTCACTTGAAGGTGGTGAATATAGTCTTATGTTGAGCTGAGATTTCTGACAAATAGCTATACACATTTTTCTCTTACAAAAACAACCGATAACTGGCTAGATATTATATAGAGGGATTTAACCTTCACCATGCTGATAACTTGCTTCTACGCTGACGTTAATCGTGTTATATTTCACGCATCATTTCGGGGTCAATGGGTCAAAAGACCTTACTGTAGCTAATAAAACGATTAAATGGTTCATATTTTTAGATCGGGATCAAATTTCTAGGTTAATAGCTAGTTATTGTAAAATTTAAAATCTGTAAAAGTTTAATTTGTGAAATTGGAGCGTTACTTGGTGGTGATAAAATAACGCGTGGTGGATTATTGGTTGTTTAGTTTTATTTATAAAGATATTAACCAAATAGTTTAAGGATATTACATGACGGGAGGAACATATTTAAACATGTATAGTGTCTTTGTAATTTCTGTTATGATCGCGTATTCTTCCGCTCAAACATCGGCGGGCATTTCGGCTTTTGAAGAATTAACCCAGTCGGGGACATCGTTCAACATTAACCCTGTGAAAGTTACATCCGACGAGGATCAACCTCTGTTGATGTTTTATCTGGTTAATTCCTCGCTGAAACCGAGAATAGAAGTTCTAATGGATTCTGACTTTACAATAATATACGATTATTCTGTCGTTTGTGTTAGTACAGATGTGTCATTTTTGCTAACTGTATCTGTAACCAAAGATCAGAATCTTGAAATTATTGAAAAATCGGAGTTTATTATATCTTGTGAAAATGCTACAGAAACAGTGGTTAGCTTACACAAATTGAGACAAGCTTGGAATAAAACTGACCAATCAAAACCAAACGACGAGTTCAGAACAGTTTACATAGCAGACGGACAGATAGATGTCAAAATGAGAAGTGGAATTATTGGATACAGTGACGTAATATTTTCAATACAAAGTGTTGGGAATGACACCAAAGATACCACATCTCACAATGAACCAATCACATCCAGCAACTCCACGTCTTTAGTGATTCATGATTCAAAGAGCTCCTACGAAACACTGACATATCAAGTCACTATTGTTAGAAAAATGAGACCACTTGATAAACTGTTTCGTGTGGTAGTTTACGCCGTACAGATTTTTGTTGCGACGGGGTTCGGGGCAAAACTAGACTTAAAAGTTGTTAAGGAAAACTTGTTCCGTCCAGTGGCGCCAGGGATCGGGCTGACATGCCAATATCTACTTATGCCTTTGGTAAACATTATTAAGTTATACGTGTATAAAATCTCTGATAATTTGTTCATATTTTGCATTCCGCTCTATTATCTATGAATTGCTTAAGAGGCAATAATTCCAATGTAAGACTATTAACTTAAAACTGCTATGGTATGGTTTATCTCTATTTTTTTTCTTTATTTCTTTCTTTTCTTTGTTTGTTTGTTAAATTCATTTTTACGAAATTGCTGATTAACATTTTTCTTATGATCTAAGGAACGTGTTATTTCCACTTTTAATGCCTTGTTTAAACATTTTGAAAGTGCGACGAATGTCAAAAGCTCTCATTAGATAAATTAAGTACGTTGACCCTGTGATATGACGGCTTAACAATAATAATCACCTCTTAGAACATTATCCCCGGCTATAATAGGACATTAGATAAACAACAAACATTATACATGTATATACTCTAGAGTACAATTTAGAGTCATGTGATCTGTTTTGTAGATAGCGTTTGGAGCGTCGAGGGCGGTGTCCGGGGAGATGCCAACTGTAGCACTGGGGATCTTCCTTGCAGGCTGTTGCCCGGGTGGTGGCGCTAGTAACACATATACCTATCTACTAAAGGGGGATCTTTCACTGTCAATTACAATGACGGCTCTCAGTACCATAGCTGCATTGGGTAAAGTATTTTTTAATTGATGAGTGTTTGGAAAGCGAAATAATTCAATAAAATTGAAGAATGGTAATAAAGTACTAGTATTTACTCTGTAGGGCCATTTGGTGCATGTATGGGAAATGAAACAATGCCATAGAATTGTATGTACAGAAGAAAGAGTTCAGGATCAAATTGACCAATAGTGAACCGATTCAAGTTCACACAGGAAAGTTATAGTAAAATATGACTCGTTCAACATACCTTTTACTATGACAGCCGGGTTAGAACCGCATTTTAGACCGTCTGCTAATATTTCTTTATTGTGTGAGTTTCGACTTTCTCTTTTCAATGCACTTAGCTAAAATGTTTTTTTTACCTCAAAGCAGATACTTTACATGTACAGAAATTATTTCACTAAAGACCAAGGCAAAATGTCCAATTAAAAAAGACTGCCTTTCGAGACATCAACCTTTTTATTCCTTTAGAATGCTCCAAATCGACAGATCTTTAGAACTATATTCAGTGCTTCTCAAAATATAATTAATGTGACTTTTACATTTCATTTTAAATGTTTATTTGTTTATTTTATATTTATTTCAGCAATGTTGCCGTTTTGGTTGTATACGCTGGGCAGGACGTTTACAGCCGGTGGGGAAGATTTGAGTATCCCATTTGAAATGGTCGCCGTGTCACTTTCCTTGCTTATTTTACCGCTAATTGGAGGCGTGATGCTGAGGCAGAAATTTCCTAAAGCAGCCGACAAACTTCAGAAAATCCTCAAACCTTTTATTGTTATTATGGCTTTAGTACTAATTATTGTTGGGGTTTTAGCTAACTTATATATATTTCGTTTATTCAACCCTAAAATCATATTAGCTGCTTGTTTGTTGCCATATGTTGGATTCCTTTGCGGAGGAGTTGTCGCTGCCATATTTAGGCAACCATGGACGAAAATTAAAACTATTTCCATAGAAACGGGCATGCAAAACACAAGTATTGCTTATATTTTGCTTATCAATTCTTTCCCAGCACCTTCCGGTGACATAGCAGCAGTTGCTCCGGTGGCGTCAGCTGTAATGACGCCACTTCCTCCATTCATAGTAACAGTATGTTATCTGTCATACCAGTCTTGGAAAAAGCGCAAAGGAAATGCTGACAACAAAGGTAAGCCTAAAACAACAAATGATGATGCTGAACTCGCGGCAGAGAATATTAATGACGGTGCAGACGAAAAATTAATAACGGAAATGACGTCACTAGAAGAGAAGCCTGCAACCAATAAATCGGAAACCTGCATCACTGCAGCAGACTACAAAGGAAAAGTAAAATCTTCGGACAGTAAAGATTCTGGTGTCGATGAAAATATCGAGCAAACGAAACCGACGCCTATGAATGAAAATGACAGTTCAAAACTTGATCAGTAGTAGAAATATTGACTCAAAGGAGTAAGAACGGGCGCCGATTGCCAGGGGGAGGGGTTGGAGGAGTGACCTTATTAAATACCGGTGATGTGAAACTTATACATTTTTACATGTGCTTTGTTCTACCTCAGGTTAAAAATATGTGTAATATATATGTAAGATTCAAATAGATCTATTTTATCTACAATTTTTAAAACCACAATCGACTCAGGGACTTATTATGGTCAATTTCATTTTTTGAAATGATCTTGCTCAAACAGTAACCATTTCATACTCATTCATGATCATGAATAGATATTTATGTAATAACTTTGTAGTTACAATTCTTTGACTGAATGAAATGTAAATTTTGATGCAAGCATGTTTGATGTCATACAAAAATGAATAAATATTTATGTAATAACTTTGTAGTTTGAAATATTTGACTGAAAGAAATGTATGCTTCGATACAAGCATGTTTGGTGTCCTAACGAATCCAGATGGATAGAAGCTTTTATTTTGCATATTCATGTGTTTTGTATAGTTTATTTTGTATTAAATGACAATAAGTCAAAACGTAATTGTTTTATTTCTGTCAAAGTAATATGTTTTAGTAGCAAAGTGATATATATGCCCATACTATCAATCAAAGTGATATACCCTACTGTCCCCGCGATATGCCCATACTGTCCACGTGATATGCCCACACTGTCCACGTGATATGCCCGTACTGTCCACGTGATATGCCCATACTGTCAAAGTGATATGCCCATACTGTCAAAGTGATATGCCCATACTGTCCACGTGATATGCCCATACTGTCAAAGTGATATGCCCATACTGTCAACGTCATATGTCCATACTGTGGATCAAAGTGATATGTCCATACTTCAAATGATAACCCTCTAATTCAATCATATGCCCATCCCTGTCACGTGATAGCTCCAGGCACGTAAAATATACTATACAGTAAAAGGATATACATTTCAAAGTTTACCCCAATTTTGTCGACCCGAAGAATAGCCCTACTGTAAAAGTAAAATGCCATACAATATCGGTGTTATGATTCTTTTTGCGTTTTTAGAGCCCTTTTGGGGTCAATTTTTCCTACAGAAAAATGGAAACTGCCCCCGATTATATGAGGAAAGGGTTTTAAAATATAAGTCGAAAGTTGATATTTGAAAATATTTATAAATGCTACACAGTCTGTTAGTAAATATAACATAAACATGTTTTGACTTCACACAATAAATATGTTATGTTTAAAATTCTACACACTATAGGTGGCCGCAATATGAATACACAGTGCCATTAAAAAACTGGCTGTTTTCTGTACGAAATCTGATGTGGTCATAGTATTATTTTTACAATAGCTTTATAGCTCTTACATTTGGTTTGCTATTTCTATTCATGGTCATGCGCTTGTTTTGGTTGAGTCTATTATGTTTTGTTTAGGGGGTGAGTTGTCATACACAAAAAATTTACAATTTATGTGCATTTATTTTCTTCCAATGATTGTTATTATCTTAAATGCTTCTGGGATTGTTGTTTTATCAATTCATTTGTAAATAAGATTGTTATATGTCTATTAACGGAATAATTGTAATGAACACGAAATTACTTCACACCTATTAAATTCTTCTTTGAATTTATTAAGATTTAACATTCTATTTTTGTTATATGTTTACATTTTTCTCTTCCCTACGTCTATTAATTTTTTCTTATTTACTGATATTTTTGTTTCCAAATTTAACGTTAACGTTTGGCGCGGCTTAATATGATAACCGCCGTATGAACACATCTGCGGATGTTTCTAAATTCAAAATTTTACTATTTCGTGTTTAAATGTTGAATTCTGCTTAAGCCGGTGCTAGGGGGCGTGGACGGCAACTTGCACTTTCCAGTACCGTCCATGAACAGGCTCAATCAAACCGAGCCTGCAACATTTTCAATTTTGTCGTGTTGGGCTTTCTTTAGGGATTCTGTATTTATCTATTTTAAGACGCCGCGTTACGTCATATTTTTATCTGAGCGGAAATGCAATGATCAAAACAAATTTAAAACGTTCATACAGTTTATAAGCATTTAAAACGCCGCAATAGTTGGTATGTTTATTTATTTGTTTAAAAATGATAATTTATATTAGGATTTTATTGAATGTATCTTAAATAAGATTATTTAAGTGTACTGTAATTAGAGCTCTATTTAAGTAAAATATGTTTTAATTTATGTGAGAGGTAAATACAAATGTTTTGATTGATGATCGTACGTTTATTTGTATATGTTTTGATATAATTATCTTTGTATTTTATGTAATGATTTATTTTTATTCTCTTTTGTACAGAGAATCGTTTCACGTTTCACGTTTCCCGTTACCCGATTAACGTTCACGTTTCACGTATCACGTTTCCCGTTTCCCGATTACGTTAATAAACGCATTCTCACTAATACTGGCGTCGTGTGTTTATAACACCTTTATGTGTATTGATAACGTGATGGTTTAAGCCATATGAAAACACATCAATATTATTACAATCAGGCAGAGAAAAAGTTTGCAAAGAGTAAATCGATAATCTTTATGTAGCAAACCAACTTTGAATTGCAAGTATTTTTTCATATCTTTTCGGCAGGATAAACTGTCCGAGGGGGGCCATGCATTTTCGTATCGTATAATGGCTGCCATTTACAATATCAAGTGATTATCCCAAGCACCACCGCGACTTAGCGCGGGAATTATAAATATAGCTAACCTCGGCGAAAAATACCTTTTTCATATTTTATTGTAATAAATATTTACAAACTGTTTCTTTCGGGTTTTTTTTATTAATATATAACCAGTAATGATGTTAATATGAATAAAAAATCATATCTCAAATCTGTGACTATGACTTACAATGAAATTCTACCTTTAGTGTATTAAAAAGGTTTTTAATTTCCTGTAATTTTATTCTGATTATGCTTCAAAGCAGTCAATTGACCGTGAATTTTCTTTTCATATTTTGATTTCCTTGAAATCATTTTTCTCATCTGAAGGCATGCAACTTTAATATGATGATACATTAATTACATTCCATGAAAACGTTTAAAGATATAAAATATCTCATGACATGTTTGTTCATTTTACATTACACCTTTAATGCAGCAAACATAAAAAGTCTTCACAAAAAGTAGTATGCAATCGTACCTATATTACATACGAATGTATGTAATATTTTTCTTGTGTAAGAACTGATTAACTTTACTTGAACTGTAAGAGGGAACACAGTTTCCCATACATCGTTTATTTTTATTTATTTTTTTTTCGAATTAGACATATTCAGTTAGTATTTCATAGATTTCAATACATTGCTTTGATCAAAATATTTTACTAAAAGTTTTTTCTAACGGGAAATAATTGCAATAGGTATTAATGCTTGTAAAATAACAGTTGCCTCCCTTACATCATAATTCGGGACACAAAATAAAAGATACTTTGTATTATATTTCTTCAATGAGTGTTTCTCAATGTTAATTATTCTTTTACATAAAATTGTGTAAGCCTGGCCTTCTCACACAAAAAAATAGAAACTTTCGGCTGTGGATGCTACCCGATTAGTTTTTAACTAACAATAAAGTACTTCTTGTGTTGTTGTTGTTGTTGTTGGTGGTGGTGGTGGTGTTGGTGTTGGTGTTGTTGTTGCTGCATCATTTTATAAAACATAAAACGTTAGTCATGATAACGCATTTTGAAATATGTTTAACATTATCAACTAAGTAAAAATGACGAGAACTGACGCTCAAAAACATGACTTATGTTTTCGTAAACGATTAGTAAACGATTAGTTCGCGAAAAATTCGCTAATCTTCCGATTAAGAAGATATAACAACTTTTCCTGGTAAACTTATAAAGTCATTTCTCACTCTTTAACACTGTTTAAAATTGGTAATTTATCTATCACACTTAACATTTGAGCCGTGTCACGACAAAACCAACATAATGGGTTTGCGACCAGCATGGATCCAGACCAGCCTGCGCATCCGCGCAGTCTGATCAGGATCCATGCTGTTCGCTTACCAAGTCTATTACAAGTAGAGAAACTGATAGCGAACAGCATGGATCCTGATCAGACTGCGCGGATGCGCAGGCTGGTCTGGATCCATGCTGGTCGCAAACCCATTATGTTGGTTTTGTCATGAAGCGGCTCATTAGTAATTGTTGTTAAAGAGTAATTATTGCCAAATGTTAAAGTTGCACATGCGGATGCAGTTTCAGTATTATTTCGCTGCGCAGAACATTCATTGTTTTATAGGAAACAGAAGCTGCAGACTAATGAAACTTCTAACATCTCATTTCCGTATTTTAATGAGACGCTGTTACTCTAGATTGCCTGTTAATCTCTCACAATTAGATTGATACCTGGGATTATTGCACTTTTACTTGTAATACGCGCAAAAACAGTTGAAAGCCTCATTCACGTAGCGAACTTCGTGGCGCCGTAGAAATTATCCTCCGTGGCGTAGATGTTATCACCCGTGTCGTAGATGTTATTCTTCGTGTCGTAGATGTTATCCTCCGTGGCACAGATGCTATCCTCCGTGGCGTATATGTTTTATCTTCCCTGGCGTAGAATTTTATCTTCCTTGGCGTATATGTTATCCTCCGCGGCGCAGATGCTATCCTCCTTGGCGTATTTGTTATCCTCCGTGGCGCAGATGCTATCCTCCGTGGCGTAGATGTTATCCTCCGTGGCGTAGATGTTATTCTTCGTGGCGCAGATGTTATGCCATGTTGCGTAGACGTTATCCTTCGTGGCACAAATGTTACTCTCCGTGGCGTAGATGTTATCCTCTTTGGTGTAGAATTTATCTTCCGTAGCGCATATGTTATCCCCCGTTTCGTATATGTTATGATGTTATCCTCCGTGGCGCAGATGATATCATCCGTGACGTTAGGAAGGTATATTTTCGGCATATTTTCCCTTTCTGTAAAATCATATAGGTATACTGAAGAAGGTTGGGTATCTAAAGCTTACATACCTTGTATAATAGGCTGTCGAAAATTGCTCTTAGTTAGAATGCATAAGGTCCGTTTGCATTCAATGCAAAATATTGAAATGCCAAGAATAATGCATTCAATATATCCATGATTAAAAAAACGAAAACACTCACATTGACAATGTATTTAAAGAAGGAAAAATGAATTTTCAAGAATGAACGAACAATGTGAAGGTTCTAGGAAGTTAGCATAGCCTTTATCATTAGCTTCCGCAGTTAAAAGAGCCTTTTCAATTCAAAGGAAACAATATCTGACAGTATTACACTTGATTGGAATATTTATAACAAATTGGTGAGGTTCACACGAGAAAATAACCCTTCAACACGAATCTTCCGCTCATTTTCTAAGACCGTCTTTCTTCGTGCACCGAGTGCATTTCCGCAATTCACAATTACATTGGATATTGTTTTATTACGTGTTGAAAGTGCGAACTCTTGTACATTTTTTTCATTATTTTCATAGTTTCCGTTTACAGTAGAGATTTTATGTTTTCAATTTTGCGATTGACAATTATGTACAAATAGATCGATCTACAGAAATAGCGGTGACATTTAGAAGTCGAAGAAATATCCATAAAGCATGTCAGAGATAATATTTCTCTTCGATGTTTATTCAAGATCTATTGCTGCTGCTGGTTTATTTAATAAAAACCTAAGAAAATGTGAGACAATCGTGATGTATGAAATAAACATTCTAGCATGCACTGTCACATTAAGAAATTGACACAAAATAACCATACAAACCACAGGGATAAGACGCGTTGATCTGATATTATCCCCTAACGCCAACCCATCCCGTCCCTGCTTAAACCAAAAAAAGAAAAATATGAATAAAAGTCATTTTCTACATTTAGTATTCATAACTACAATAATATAACACTATTTTGACCACTGGCGTGAGCCAATTTTAACAAAAGAACAATAATTTTAAAGCTCTTTGCTCATGCAAAATATTTAAGCTCTAGAAAAAGCCATGACCACATACATAGAGCAATTATAACTCCAGAACAAATATAAGCATTTTAAGGCTATATGGTCCATTATCAAAGCGAGTCACAATAGCTTAAGAACATTCTACTTAGGTGAGCTAAAAAAAAGTAAATGACAACTAAAGGGGTAGAGCGGCTCGACTATAGTTTCCTTATCAGTATTTATCGCATAAACAGTCTGAACATTTCAAATTTAGGCATTCTCATAAAACATAAGTCAATGACTCATGATATGTGAGCATATGCATTGACTGGAACAGTAAAAGATGTATCTTAATAGACAAGTTGTTTTTTTTTTTGCACGACCTGGCTTTTGCAAACTATTGTTATACCTTTAATTGTTGTTTACTTATCAATCATGGTATACAGTATATCTTGTTTTGAACAACATACCAATAAATCATTCCTTGTTAGAAGTTCATCGAACTTCCATTTATCAACATGTTTACTCTTTTTTCTAGGATTTATTCAACATTTCACCCTCCGAGTTGTTTTTCCCACGTGACCGGGAGGTTGGGTATCTATCTTTCTCCCTGTATAATCTGATATTTTTTTCTTTAATTATTATCCAGGAGGACAAAGTAAAAAGATGAAATACGATATAAGAAGTTGAAAATAAAGGAGAGATTTACCGGATTTACCGTTGCAAGTTGTAGAAGCTGTAGTCAAACTACTACTTTGTTTACACTTACATAACAAATATTCTTCACATCCATTGCTACTTTCTTCAGGTGATCTACATGCCATTTTTACCATTTCTAAAGAAGCACAAAATATACGTTTCTGAGGTATTATGTGCCTTTAAATAATCTTATCGCCAGGAGATTAGATGATAAAAAGTACCATTACAACCTATTCTTTTTTTCTTTTTATCTGGGACAATAATTTTATATTGTCGACATAGCAGACGATTGTGCGCGACTTTAATGGCATATATCACGCGCGTCACGTGCCCTGCTAACGTAAACTGGTATAGTACGACTTGGCACTAGGCCATGGAACAATGTTACGTACGTAAACCCTAGATGCACGACAACCACAAAATTGTAATCCCATCCTACTATCCGTGCGGTAGAAAATGAAAAAAAAAACCAACAAACAAACAACGACAACAAACACAAAAAACAATCAAACAAACAATACAACAAAAACAATCAATATGCAAATTACTAAATCACAATAACTAAAAAGCAACAGAAGCATCGCTGGTTCAGGTAAATAGCCAACGGATTTCTTTTTAGAAACTATATAACAGGACACCAAAAATAAAAAAAAGTTTTGAGAAAATAAAAATAAAGGCATTTCTGGGGCATAGTGGGCCTTTAAAGTTTAACAGTATGTAACCCTCGTGAAATATTTGTTGTTTCTTGTAATGGCTCCATGATGTGCTAACTATTTATTTTCACGTTATTGAAATACCTAAGAAAAAAACAATAATAACTGTCTAACGAAATTATAGAACATGACAGTGAGTCGAAAAACACTTGAACTTTGACATCAATCTTGGTAACTGATGTGTTCTGCTAACAAGATGCTTGGAAAATAGGCAAACATTCAAACTGGATCTTCATTCTTTTTAGTTTTAACGGCGAAAATGTCATCAATATACACAGTTTGATGTATTGTTCTACATTTTATTTCATTTGAATTATGTTAGGCATTTTTGTCTCAAGAAATAAATTGTTCCCAGAGCTTTGTAAAACTATTTACAAGTACCATATTTTCCAGTTGTCAAAACATGATGAACGCTGTATATGCATTTTAAATGGCGCTTTAAAGAAATGATCTTTATAGAGGAACATTAATAATAGTATTCACGTGTATGCAAGACTCGAACTGAAACCTCAGATTACCTAGGGCTACCAGAATAGCATTAGTGCCAGACCAGACGACCACCTCAGTGTCTTGCCAGGAGCCAATAAAACTGGTTGACAGTCACATTTTTGTATTTCAAGAAAACTGGATAAATTAAAAATGAAATACGCACGTGACATTTTAGCAGACATGCAAAAGTTTAATACTTACAATATAAATACATGTTCAATGTACACGATTCGGATAGTTTAGACGAAATAATAAAAAAACTTCACATATTCTGTTTTATGCCAGTGTATAAAACTCTAAGAAGAAAAAGAAAAAAGCAGCATAGTAACATAACACATGCAAAAAGAAATTGGTCGGTCTGCCACTGGCATCTGCAAATCAAGTACTTGGAATTACCTGTTTAAACCATTTGTTAGTTGTGAGCTAACTTCTCTAACGTTTGTTCTGTTCTGTATGTATTTTCCTAAATGATTGATTGAAAAGCTGTCTGTCTGCGAAATTGGGCCAATTTGGTTGTGTTTCAAATAGGTTAAGCCTCCGTTAGAATGTCAGATTAGAAGATAAACCGAATTCTGCAGGGATAAATTTATTCAGAATGTTTTATTTCTCTCAATATTCTTGAATGAAGGGTGTACCGTGAAAAAACATAACCTCGTGATTTTATAATATGTTTTACAGATTTACATGTTATAACTGTTAACCCTTACAACGCTAAATATTCTAAATGGACGTGGCTGTTTTTCAATCTGGACAAAACCATTTATCATTTTTAGGGAGAATTTCCAAATATTTACTTACTGAGTGAACAGTGCAGGCTCATTTTGGACTGCACTGATCTCAAAAGGGTAGAATCAGCAACAGCCAGAAGGCTAAGAGTTGAGATTCTTTCTCTCGTAAAAATGATAGCTTTTGTGCATGTTGAAATCAGGATTTGTTTATCTCTAGAAGATCTCCATTTTCTGTTGGAACAGGTTTTTCTATGATTTTATAGTTCACACAACTCCACTTTAATCATAAAACTCTCGGGTCGGTGTTTTAGAAATAGAAAAATGCAGGATTTCATTTAAAACGCTATCATTGTGTGTGTTAAGCGATGGCTGGTTCATCCTTTGTTTTATTAAAGTGGTGAATTATCCAAGGGACCTTACATTAACCGTTTCCGTGAACATAGCAACCCGAGTGCGCAAAATATTCGTATTGCATTCTTAAGTCAACTCACATGTTTCATCAACGCATCTTAATCCAAGTGTTAATGCCTTTTAAAATAAAAATGATAATTACCATATATCCACCATCATTGCTATCAAATGAATGTATTTATTGTCGGAATCATAACCGTAACTTAGTATTTCCTTATAAGGAAGTAATCGGAAGTTATGTTTTTTGGCGGCAATAGTGCACGAGTTTCTTGTAATTAGTAAAGCGGGCATTCGAGGTTTATTTGTCAAGCCGTTTAGATGCTACACAGAAAGTTTTGTAAATGTTTCTTACAATTGTTTTCTTTTTTAGGATTATGTACAGCTCGGAGCAAAGTAAACATGTGTCTTTATACGCAAAATAAATAATATCCATGGACTTTCAAAATCGATGAGGCATATTCATTTAATTCCGTTTTGATTCACTGTGAATTATTATTCTGTTTGCATATAATTATGTACATGAAATGAGTTTATTTCAGGGAGAAATTATATGTGTCTTTGCCTATTCATAATTTTCAAAATTCGTTTCCTTTTTCCATTATGACATAAAGTTTTAGACCACTAAATTTGGGTTTTATATCAGGTAGGTTCGAAGGAGCCGCTTGTCTTGAGCCTGGATTCATCCTTCAACAATACCCCCCTCCCACGTTGGATTATGGTTGAGCAACCTGACTTTTCGAACATTTTCAAAAACGTCTGTTTTGCAAAACTCTCTTATTAAGTTATATTGGAAATTTTATATTTCTTTACTTTTACATGAAGTATTTGGCATATTTTAACAGATGAATTTGCTTAGAAAATTTATCACTATAAGTCGTATGGAAGCTTTTTTGGACTTTTGTCTTAACAAAAATTGATATGTAGATTTATATCTAGAATTTTGTCTTTGTTGGTTGGGAAAATAAACGTTTAGTTTCGACGGCTTACAAATACTCTCTTTAGCCTCTTTAAACTCTGTGTTGTGTTATTTATTTATTATTAAAGAATGTAAATGATTTATGCTCGTTTGAGTGTAACGAATTAGAGCATAACATCCTGTATTTTGACTACCTCAGGCATTCGGCACTTTTGTCTTTCCAATAATGGTCAAATTACCATAAAATAATCTCCCCTTGATCATCAGGAACAAAATTACCACCTATATATATAGTAAAACGAATGCTGGATGATGATCAAGGGGAGATTATTTAATTACAATTTGACCATTATTGGCACGACAAATACGCCTGGCAAGCCTATGATGCTGCTCGAGAGTAAGCAATAGTTTGGCCAGTTTCCTCCAATTTATTAAGTGCTTTCACAAAACAAAGGGGAGTGATGCACACAAAGGGGAATAATTCAGACATGCTGGTTATTAAGATACACGAGACTGAATATTGGGAAGAAAGTTTGGTAGGGTTTCAAGTCGCAGCAACACTGTATTGGCCACATAGTGTCTGTGTTTACTGGTGAAGGAAGACCTTAGGTACTATTCCCTGCATTATCACAGGCAATATTCCCTGCATCGTTTTAGGCACCATTCCCTGCATTATCTCAGGTACTGTTCTCTGAAGTATCTCAGGCACTATTACTAGTATATCTCACGCACTTTTCCCTGCAATATCACAAGACACCATTCCCTGCATTATCTCAGGCATTATTCCCTGCATTATTTCAGATCATATTTCCTGCAATTTTCTCAGATTATCTCAGGCACTATTCCCTGCATTATTTCAGGCACCATTCCCTGCATTATCTCATGCACTATTCCCTGTATAATCTCATCATTATTCCCTGCATTATCTCTTGCACTATTCCCTGTGATATCTCACGCATTATGTCCTACATTATATCATGCACTATTCCCTGCATTATCTCAGGCACTATTCCCCACATTATCTCAAGCACCATTCCCTGTGTTATCTCATGCACTATTCCCTGCATTATCTCATGCAATATTAAATGAATGATCTCCAGTACTATTCCCTGAATTATCTCAGGTACTATACCCTGCATTTTCTCAGATTATCTCGTGCACTATTCTCTGCATTATTTCAGGCACCATTCCCTGCATTATCTCAAGCATTATTCCCTGCATTATTTCAGATCATATTCCCTGCATTTCCTCAGATTATCTCAGGCACTATTCCCTGCATTATTTCAGGCACCATTCCCTTAGTTATCTCATGCACCTTTCCCTGCGTTATCTCAGGCATTATTCTCTGCATTATCTCAGGCACTATTTCCTGCATTGCTTTAGGCTTAATTTCCTGCCACATTAACTGAATTATCTCACCACACCATTCTCTCAATTATATCAGGCATTTTCTCTGGCACTATTCCCTGCATTATCTCGGACACCATTCCCTGCATTATCTCGGTCTCTATTTTTCATTATCTCAGGCACAATTCCCTGCACTATCTCAGACACTTTTCCCTGCATTATCTCAGGCATTACCTTAAGCTCTATTCCCTGCATTATCTCAGGCACTATTCCCTGCAATATCTCGCACACTTTTCCCTGCATTATCTCAGGCACTATTCCCTACATTATCTCGGGCACTATTCCCTGCATTATCTCAGGCACCAGCAGGCACATGAGAGCTTGTGTGCAAAACTTTAGCTGGGTCAGAAAGATCTTAGAGTCTCAATATTCACAGACCAGTTGAACACATGACATGTAAAACCAAATTAATGAAAAAAGAAGTAAACAATATACATGTATGACTACTTTAATCAATAAATGTGACATTTAATTCTTATACATATTTATCAACAGCTAATTCATAATGTATCCAAACCCAAGTTCTGTAGTTATTAATAATAATAATAATAATAATAATAAAAACATTTTAATACTTTTAGTAAAAAAGGGGGGTGAAAAAAAAATGAGTAAGAGTTAAAACAGTGTCTTGAGACTCAGCACTTAACATAACAAATAATTCAACAAAATAAACAATGAAATAACTGAAAAGTACAAAATAATTCTAAACAGATCAGCAGCACTTGTATAACAGGTTAGGAAAAAATAAATCACTAAAAAATAGAAACTAAAGGGACAGAAAAATTTGCATTCTATTTTGAATTGCATAAGGGCATTTTAAAAAACTTCAAAATTTCAATGCATAATAATTCTTTCACCTTTTAAACTTTAGACGTCTTTAACAGTCAGCTTAAAAGTAGCTTTAAATACAATACTTTTAACACATAGACCAGGTTTTAAGTTATATATATATAATAGAGCGTACACGATTTTCTCAATGACTAAGACAATGTAGATAATGTAGATTTAACAAACTGATTTAGCTATTAATAACGGAAACGAAGAGAACAACTGGATTAACAATAATCTTCAGCCGTTCACAAGCACTTTAAATCTCCGTAGACGACAAGAGATTATAGGCTTACAATAAAAAAATAAAACAGCATTCAATCAATAGTTTGAACAATTAAAATTCTATGTAAAAAATATAACTGAATTTACTCCGACCATTGATATATCAAGCTTTAAAGTAAAACCGTTCTGTTTTCTTAAAAAAAAAAAATAAAAAAAAATCATCATTTCACAAATGAGGACTTTGTGTAAACAACTGAAATAATTTAACTTATTCCTTAAACTGTTGTGAACGCAATTGTTTTGTAGATGAATTAAAAATGGGTGTCAAATTAAAAGCGACCGATGACCTGCAGGTTTTTTTAAAATTTTTATTTCAAAAATACAAATGTATTACTGGGCACTTAAAGAAATAAATCCCTACAAAATTTTAGGAATTATTTTTTCTTTCTATTTCATGTATAAATTATTTAAAAGAAAAAATAATGAACAAATTTTAAAAACAATGTACAAATAACGAAAAAAAAAATCACTGTAGTGAAAAAACGTGTGTAAAACATTCAGCAGTGACTTATGTACTTACAAAACTTCGGTGTATGTGATAACTTGACAACATTACAATATTTAGTCATATTTTTTTTCAAAACCATAAAGTAGCAATTTTGATTTTTCAGATCTACACTTTGCACACATATAACAATGACTTTCTAAAGTAAAATCAAGCCCTTGTAATTTTTGGTGCAAAAACTAAATTAAAGATTGACTTCATAAATAATAACGAAAAAACAATGTCATACTAATTTAACAACTGATATCATATAAGAATCATGGACTGTAAATGTATGGACGGTAAAAGTTATGGACGTTAATTTTAATATGGACGGTTTATTACAACATCTTAATGGACAGGTTGAGATATGGACGGTTTACTTAAAATATATTATGGACAGAAAAGATATTCATCCATCAAATCAAAAGATATAAAATTGAAGTCAAAGATAAAATAATGAACTCAAAGATGTATTATATAAGTCAAAGGTATAAAATTGAAGGCAAAGATATAAAATAAAGTTGACCCCTTCAGCACTGTAATATTGATGATGTTAAGAGCAGTTAGGTCAACCATTAAAATTAACAAACTACTGTAAATAACAATACATACATGTATGTATGATATGTTTTTATCAACAATTATATTCTATTACTTAACTTTTGAGAATACCGAGGGTACAGAAAAACTCGTAGAAACTTAATTTGCAAGACCTCCTTTCTTTAGCAACCATTTTAGGTTCATTTAAATATGGTACAAATAACTGTATTCTAATTTTTGTAAAAATCATAATTTTTCCATTCAACTGTCAAATTTATTCAAGTTATAATAATTTTGGATTTTTTCAAAAGATTACTGTTTAATGATCATACTTTGGGTATTTTTTTTTTGCATACAATTTTTTGGCATAAAATTCTTATCAGTTTATAGCACATGGGGTTCAAAGTAAGATTAAATTCCAATACTTATTTACTTACACCAGCATTTTAAGTTCAAGGTACCTTTTCATTTCTTTTTCCCTCTTCATTAAATGGTAGATTAAATCGACATGGTTTACTTTAAGAGTTATCTTAAATTTAGCTAAAGTTATCAAACAGAATAGAAATGTAAGGGATTTCACAAATCCAGTATGTAAACATTCAGTTCCTCATATCCCCAGATCAAAACCTTCCCTCTTTCATCATGCCAAAAGTGACGCACAAACACACATGAAAATAAATGCCCAAAATTTTGTGTCAAAATAAGATTTGATACTTGAAAGAAAAGTCAAAACAAGAGTTGTTGCTATATTATATTAACAGATGACGACATAGTTTAAAAAAAAAATATTTTGAACAAATTGCATATTCATGTAGGTACATGTATAAAAATAGATATCAGATCCAGAATAAAGCAGACGTTTTTCTTCCTTAACCCTAACCACCCTAAATTTCATAAATGGACTTATCCATCTTTCAATTTGGACAAAACCATTTATCAATTTTTACCGAAAATTTCAAAATGACAACTGACTGAATTCCGCCAGTGCAGACCATTATCGGAAGGCACTGATCTGGTCTGCACTTGACGCACGGGTAATTTCAGTCGCCCCACCCCCCCACCAACAGGCTAAACGTTAAAAAGGACAATAAAAAAGATAGAATAGGTATTGAGATTTTCTTCTTTACAGAATATCACCGATTAAAAATAAATCTATGCCATAATAAAAAATATTGTCACATGTGGACGGACATTTTCAAATATATGAAGTAGTCACTGAATGTGTGAATAATGATTTTTAATGAACCTACTGAGAAAATGATAATTAAGTTGTTTAATAGATGTATAGTATGTATTAAAATTCTGACAATTAAGTTTTTTTTTAATAAACAAGTTTAAGTCAATAAATTTTATAACCTGTTTTTATGAATTAACAAGCATTCTCCTTATTCTGCAATTACAAAATCTACCTTAGAACAGTTTCTAAAGTTCTTATTTCGATTATGAAGTAATGGGCAGGTGGGATTTTCTAAAGAAAACCTGTAAAAACTGAACATTTAAGTATAAAACATTGTACTAACTAATGAAGAATATTTGTTGCCATGGCAAAATTTGATATATTTAACATAAGAAACCTCAGCCTACACTTCACATTAATTATCTTATGGATATATCTGGCCTTGAAATTTTATCATTGTCCATTTTATTTAAATAATATCAAAAACAAATTGAAGGAATTTAAAAATAAACTTTAAGAGCCCATAGCACTGAGTCTGTTAAGACATCAAGGCGACATTGGCTCGCACTGTACTGGTCACATGCACAGGTGTTTGGCACTTTGATTGGTTAATACCCCAACTCCCTGTGATCAAAAAAACAAAAAACAAAAATACATAGATTTACTTAGTAAATATATCTTTGTATTTTTCATTTATTTTTCTATTCATTTA
This sequence comes from Ruditapes philippinarum, assembly GCF_026571515.1. Lineage (NCBI taxonomy): Eukaryota > Metazoa > Mollusca > Bivalvia > Venerida > Veneridae > Ruditapes > Ruditapes philippinarum. The sequence goes on along the minus strand of NW_026860551.1, from coordinate 49,430 downwards.
TTTTATTTATTTACTAGAGGGGGTTTGGGGTATTGACCAAACAACGTGATGAACACCTGTGGTCACAACCGTCACATGAGCCTATCATACATGTGATAACCACTTGTGCTGTATCAGTCTTAAATGCATTAACATTTGAGCCACGTCACGACAAAACCAACATAGTGCGTTTGCGACTAGCATGGATCCAGACCAGCCTGCGCATCCGCGCAGTCTGATCAGGATCCATGCTGTTCGCTTACAAACCCTATAACAAGTAGAGAAACTGATAGCGAACAGCATGGATCCTGATCAGACTGCGCGGACGCGCAGGCTGGTCTGGATCCATGCTGGTCGCAAAAGCATTATGTTGGTTTTGTCATGACACGGCTCATTTCACATATCATTATAACAACTAGATCTCCATAAAAACATGATTTGTAACATAATAACATAGTAACAACCAATGAGAGAAAAAACAACTTGGCACTAGCGATAGTATATGAAAAAATACAGTGTAATTATCACCGAACAAATACGTATTGCATTACAAATTGAGAAAATTTTTACTTTAAACAAATTTATCTGTAAGACATAAAATAAACTTAAATATTTTTGCTGCCAATAGCAATGGAGATAATTTTAAACAAAAAGATTTAACACACAGTGTTTTAATATTTTACGAGATTCATATTTCTATAAACAAAATATCTCCGAATGATATTTCTATCACTATCACATGATCCAGCTTGATAAAAGTCTGTGATGCTTATCTTAACATTTTTTTTAAAGTTTTTACGAAACACGAATCAAAAGATGGCATTGTATGTGTAAAACACTGAAAAAAGTCAAAAGAAAAAGCCATTGGCTATCAAGTTAACAAGACCTTATATGAGCCGCGTCATGACAAAACCAACATAGTGCCTTTGCGACCAGCATGGATCCAGACCAGCCTGTGCATCCGCGCAGTCTGACCTGGATCCATGCTGTTCGCTATCAGTTTCTCTACTTGCTATAGAGTTGGTAAGCTAACAGCATGGATCCTGATCAGACTGCGCGGATGCGCAGGCTGCTCTGGATCCATGCTGGTCGCAAACGCACTATGTTGGTTTTGTCGTGACGCGGCTCATATTTGTAATGCAATACACAACGAAACATACATAGAGGTCTATCAGTGAGACTATATACAAATTCCCTGCTGAAGTAGACTCTTTACACAAGATTTTCTCACCTTTTCTTCTTCATCTCCTCCTCACAAATCATTATGTGTCTCTGTCATTTAACACCTTCCTCCCCAAACTTAAAGTACAGAATCTTTGCTTCCATAGAATAGATTTATTTATATAAAAGAAATATCTGTAACAAAAATTCTAGGGGATAAAGGAACAATGTTCAACACCTTGTAGTAGTATATATTTTAACCAACCAATCAATCACACACACATGTTCAAGTGGTTCCATTCATAATAATATCACATATCTTGTTATTTTGGCAACAGGGGCATCTCAACGATTCCCCCTAGATCTTTCTCTGTTGGGTCTATCCTATATCCAACCTCACTTAAAAACAGCGTGAAGAAAATGAAAACGATACTGAAAACAAACCTAGTGAACTTAAAATAAATCACAAATTTCCCTGGATTCATTCAAAAACTTGTTATGTCAGCAAAATGTATTCAGGATTTCACTGTACACAAAAACTGTAATGTTTCACAACACTGATAAACTAAAAGCTTCATTCTTTGTAAATACTTTCCATTAGGACAAACTTGTTTTCCCTGTACATTTTCTTCTCTCTTATCATAGTGTATCTGTCTGTAAAAAAAAATCCTCATGCTTAACTTAGTGAGGCTAGATCTGCCTGCACCTCCGGGTCACGATGCAGGGCCTCGATCTCTTCCTGCTGAACCCGTCGGTGCTCTGAGTGCAGTGAACGTCCTGATTTATTCGATTTATTGGATTTCGTTGATCGTGTAGATTTGGCACTTTTTGTACTGTTTGCCCTTGACCTCGTAGATTGACGCTGCAACAGGTTATGACTAATAGTGCGGTGTAAGTTCTTATTACTAGAACTGGCGGCCATCGTAACGATCCATGGATGTTTGACCGATTCAGCAGCAGTGATTCGTTCAGAAGGGGCTATGACTAGACAGCGGTCAATGAAATTCTTAGCAAGATCCGAAACATCTTTCCAATGCTGAAATATACAAGGAATTATTGATAACTTTTGTGATACAGAACATAGTATAAAGTTTATTTTATTAAGTATTGAAAGCAAACTGTTGTTATTTTTTATAAACTATGTTTGTCCTGATTTATGCCCTATTGTTAATTGACTTTTTATCAAGCTGAGCTTGGACTTGAATTAATCCAAGGATCAAACATTGAATAATTTTCCAATATCTTAACGGAAAACTTATATAAAAGGATAATGAAGGTCAAAGTTGTACAGAAATATTGTCAATCTTGAACTACTTTTACCAATACATTATCATAACTTATTTAAGAAATTTTCACAAGATTTTTTATGTCTGAAGTATAATGCTCCAGTTGCTTTTGCAACACCATTCAATACATGTACCTCCACACCCACTTTAAGTGCTGAAGACAGACGCCAAAAAAAGCCATGTTTTCACTTTACCATCAGTGGGTGTGGTTTTGTGTGCTTACCCTTCAAAAACAGGGGAACTGGCAGTTACTTAAATCGACTGGGGTGGGGGGATGGGATTAATAACCATAGATAGGTTGATCTGCAGTCCTTGATATTCAATCCAGGCTTGGGAAGGCCATAGTTACAATATAACTGATACATTGGCAACTAAAACTAGTAAGTAAGAATTGGAAATTTATTAATCTTGTTCTCTAATTTTGAAAAACCAAACTAACAGCCACTATGTAATATTTTCAATATTAAGTCAGTAGTAAGCTTCTCTCACAGACAGTTATTCTCACAGACAAAGAAAGTTATACAGGTTTATAGTGGTAATGAAAAACAGCTGAGTCATTCAGCTGTTATAAACTTCTCATCTAAAGTAGTTTGAACTTTTTGGAACCTGTTAATTTGTTTGTTGAATTTATAATCAAGTTTGCATACTGAGTCACAAGGATACACTTGTTTAATTTAAAGTAAATTAAGGCTGCGACCATTACTAGTTTTCTTGCTCAATGTGTTTTTTTTTTAACTGCTTAAGTTTTGAAAAAAAATATTGACACCTGATTACATTACTTTTAATATCTAGTTATATTATAATAAGTCTCGAGAATAAGAAAGCAATAAAAGCCGAACGCAAATTTCATAATTTTGTTCTTATAAAATACAATGCAGCTGGCAACTTTGGAGACAGCAAACAAATGTTTATAATTTTGGCCTTTATGAATATGTAAACACTTACTTCTTGCTTGTTAAATGTTTACAAATAATTTTTCAAAATGTTTTTCAATGATCTGACAATTTTCAAGATGTACTTCAAGAAAGCTTACAAGTAGCAATTTTAAATATTGAATGATTCTAACTATAAATCTGAATTTTTTAATTAATTTGCTATACTGGCATGCGAGCAGTTCCCGTACAAAAATCGTAGTTATTTAAAAGTTATTTTTTATTACGCTCACTCACCAAAATTTGAATGTTACACATTAATATTCGGCTCGTTACACAAATCATGGAAATTCCATCATGTTCTAAACATAGAATAACCCTTAGTTATGAGGCCTCATATGGGGTAACGAAATTATCCATTATTTTGTATGAAGAGAAGTAGTTCCCGTACATAAAATTTAACCCATTATAATTATACAATTTTATTATATCGGACCTATTTTTCATTTACAATTGTTGAACAGACCATTTTCTAAGAGATAAAAAGATGTAATTCAGGAAATAGAGCGTAAACTAAAAGCGGGTATCTATTACCCGGTACCGTTACCCCAACGCATTCATATGCATTAACATGCTTGTATGCATGATATTTTACGCATCAAAGCCATAAAATTATTATTTATAGTAATATTGGTCAACATTCTGATAATTAAACAATTTTTCATCTCATTGCCTACTTATTTGTAAACAGGTGGTATTAGTGGAAAACCCTTTAACAAGCCTCACGTGTAAGTATTTTTGCGCATGCGCGCAATGACGGAATCCCCCAGAGACAACAAGGTTACGTTTTGACGACGCACAGGTGAAAGTGATTTAAAATGAGACTTTATATACGTACTGCCGAACTGACAATTAGATTTTGTCTCGTTTATGTATCTGCTTGATTTGAAATTAATTTTTGAAGAATGCAAGTAAAAATCAAGCGTTTAAATGAAAAATACGGGTACTGCTTCTGTACGGGAACTGCTCACATGCCAGTACACATACATACATAAATTTCCTGCTTTTTCAAATAATGTACATGTACACCTGTATTAAAGAAAGCAATCCAGATTATTTACTTTCATTAACATTAAGGGTTTTTAAGTCACACTGAAATGAAAACGTGATATAAAGACTTTCTACATCAGAAGGAAGACCTCAGGTACCCATTTGTGCATTAATTCAGGCTTTAAGCAGACACCTAGGTAGAACCACCAACCTTCCATAAGCTAGCTGGATAGCAACAATCAAGATTACAGAAGTCAATGAATAATTTACAACATTTAAAATATTACAAAATATTTTCATAATAATTTACTTAATCTAACACTTGATTAAATTTACTGACGACTACTTGCAGTTATAATATCGAGCAAATATTGACATTCCTGTGAGGCATTCAGTTTAACAATTAATTATTCCTAGATTATCAACGTCACCACGTACACAAACATGTAAAGAATTATAATGCTTCTGTAAATTCTAACGGAACATATCAACTGATATGTAAGGTCAGTAAGGCTTTTAATACTAACAACATACATGCATAAGAATATTTTGACGTCAACTATTCATCAAAGAAAAATCTTCCAACAAAAATCCACATCTGCATGTAGGACCATTGAGCAGTGCAGAAATTGAAAAGATATTAACATTATTAAATTGTTCAATGGTGACTATGACCTTTACCTTTGATGTACAAACAAATTCTAACGATCTGAAAATATTGCACCCTGACTAATAGACTAGTAACAAAAGGATGTAAACCTTATAGACAAAATGGCGGAAAACAACAAACTTTCAAACCCCTTGCTCACCCCATTTCTTTTTTATTTTTCTTTTAATTTCAGGTAAACTTTCCTTTCTCTAAACAATTGTGTATCTGGGTTTGAACAATCTCTTAAACAGAACATAAATTCAAGAACAAAAACAAAACTCCCAGGCAAAACTTGAAAGCAATGAACAGAAGAACACTGGAATAAAATCCAAGTAATCATTCTGATAAAATGAGCCGCGTCACGACAAAACCAACATAGTGGGTTTGCGACCAGCATGGATCCTGACCAGCCTGCGCATCCGCGCAGTCTGATCAGGATCCATGCTGTTCGCTTACAGACCCTATAACAAGTAAAGAAACTGATAGCGAACATCTGATAGCGGATGCGCAGGCTGGTCTGGATCCATGCTGGTCGCAAACCCATTATGTTGATTTTGTCGTGATGCCGCTCAAATACACTAGCAGACAGCCCTTCATAAATCTGTCAAGTTTACAGAAAAGTTGCATACAATGCACCAGAAGAAGGGCATTTTTTGCAGATTATGGTTTTACGAGTATACTAATGATGCATGATGCATTGCATGTTATAATGGATTATTTGATTTAGACGATGACTCAAAACCTCGCCCTAATTGTTTAAGCAGCTTAAAACTTCTGTTCTCTCTGCAGGAAAATACATAATTCACTGGAAGATTTACGAGTTCGCATGCAAAGAGTGCACTGCCTTTTTAGTTAACTAAACAATAAATTGTTACACTCAAATGGTCTGTCTGGCTTACTAACATATTTTAATTCCATTAAACCTTAATTTGCTGAATTTTTATAATGAATTTGCCCTGCTTCAACTTTGGAAAAGTCCATTTGAAAGTTGAAGGGATAAAAAACTTGGTCAGACTATACAGGTGTCCAAGCTGGGTCTGACTCTATACTGGTGGTAAAAGCTAATCGCTTTCAGTTACAGCAGGGTATTAGGGTAATGAAACAATTACATTGCAATTGAACTTGAAATTGTTTTGTTTTTTTTTAATTTTTATTCAATTAAACTTACTGAACATAATTATGCTATGCCCAAAACATGCACAATATGTCTTTAGTATACAAACGACAGGTGTGAGTGTGAACTTCAAAGAGACTTAATAGAGTGGAAGCCGGAAAAGTTCATGAAATTAAGCAGGTCAAGTGTCAACAATAATATTATATACATAACCTACACAGCATGAAAGAGTCGTCTTGTATCAAACATGGTCATTAGTGAAAATAGAGGGTGACTTTAATGTTGGGACCACCACATTAAATACAGAGTCCAGGATATACCGGGTGAGGCGCTAAATGATTAAATTCTAAAATCTCTCCTTTTCATCCGCAGAAATGTACTTTAAGTAAGATGTCTAATATTCATCTCTTCACACCAATTTATATATGACAATGAAAGAAAAATGTAAGAATCAGCAAAACAGCAATATTTTTCTACTTTGTAATCAGCATTTCTGCAAGTGTCTAGAGGTACTGCTCCAACACTGTAGTGAGTTAATTTCATGAAAATAAATATAATTTACCTCATAAAAATGTTTATAAGTACAAAATACAAAGAAGATTCCACATCAATAACAGCCACCATGTTATTATATTAACTCTTTTGTTACAATCATTACATGAATGGGAAGCTCCAGTGAGAGTAAAAGGAAGGTAAGAAAGTGGGTCAGAATATTTATGAAAGTTAAGCAGTATAAGATATAGACACACAGACAACATATCACTCCTGTTTTACTGTGTCATGACTCATACATCACAGGTGATACTAGACTGCTGGCACACCATTCATGTTTGGCTCACTAGCTGACTCAGTGAAATATTCTCTCTCTCTCTCTCTCTATAGTTCCCTATATACATTATTGTGAAATTTCCATAGCAGTTGTTTGTGAAGATCATTTTTGTGTAATAAGACAATGAAACAATTGTCTAACCTACATTTTGTTATAAGGCACCTCATTTTTTTTTGTTTGATAGCCTTACTATAATGCTTGTTGGAATTTGCGCTCAAAACAAATTTGCTTTCTTAACCCCCAAGTAAATATATTTCTTTTTGATTGAATATAATGAAAGCTTGAAGTTTAATTGAGCTTCCTGGAACTCACCAGCACTGGTGTCCTATCAATAAACCTTGTTATCCCAGTAAGACTCAAACTTGAGAGGCAGGCACCTTGACCTTTAGGCCATCACTCCCTAAATGAGAACTGTTTGTAACCAAATAAATATCAAGGGAACTTATATGCTGCAGACAATTTATATTCTTTATAGTCAAAATTTGTTTTTTTTAGTATTCCAATGACAATAATGGAAGAAATTGAGTACTTTATACTTATTTTTGAAAGATTTTGTAATAACACCTATTAGTATGTAAATGCATTAAAAGTTCTGGTGTTTTTGTATCGAAGTGCAATTTTAAATGACTGCATTTGTGAAGCCGTTACTGCCTTCCAAAAATTACATTCTAACACTATCGGATTTTTTTCTATATAAACAAAGAAGGCTCGAAGCGTGCATTATTCTACAACAATGCACTCGCCGTTCTTATTATCTCCCTGTTGTATTTTCACATTGAGGGCGCCATTTTGTTTAAAAATCTGATAAATAAAAAAACATTTTTTGTCGAATTTTGTTTTGAAAGCTATCTAGAATGAAAGAAAATGGTCTAACTAAGAAAATGAATCCGAACATTAATATCTTTAATTCAGTCGTTAACGCTGTACAGACGTATAAAGTGTTGTTTACGTGACGTCACAATGTAGCGCCAAACAGCACGTGCAAAGCAATCAAGTCAAGAACGCTATTTTAATGTCGCAAACGAGTTAAGTTTCACATTTATTTCACTTTTAATAATTTGTATTTCGCTTGAAAAATATAGAATGAAATAAAATTAAAAAAAAAAACAATGTTATATCAACTTTTCAAAATTCGTTATTCTCAAAATGTTTCTACACACGGTAGATTTAACGACAGTTTTTTTCAACCCACTGGAACAGCCTTTAAAGAACGTTTCTATGGGAAACTCTAAGGCGAAAACAAATTTAACCACCAAACATAAAGTCCAACTTTATAATAATAATTTTATTTTTTCTTGACGTGTTAGAATGGAAATAGATATTAATTCTTCGTGCATTATTGTATTATAATGCACGTTTTTCGTTCAAATGCTTTGTAATTAATCACTCAGGCCTATCGGTTTTCGTGATTATATTACTACGCATTTGAACTCAAACCGTGCATTATTCTACAACAATGCACTCAGAATTGATATCTAAACATTGTGTAAAAACTAAAAATTGAATTTCATCAAATTTATCAATATGCTTAAATAATCATGCTTTTGATCTATTGTTTCAAAATGTCAAAATTCTTATTCATCATACATTTTTCGAGAAATGTTTGCTTCTAATTTCATAGATTGTGGCTAATAATGTGACTTTTAAATGTTTAAAATTTACCAAAAATACCAGTACCTTTTGTCAGCGTGCCTTAAGACCAAAAACAAAATCTTGACTACATTACTATGGTGTAGATTTGTTTGTGTCAGCCTTAAGGGCAAAACAAAATCTTAACTACATACATCATAACATGTACATTATTATTGTAGATTTTGTCTGTAGATTTACAGGATGTTAGTCTATGTTTTTCACATAGAAGATTAAACTTTCTGAAATATTAACTGTTAGGTGTGCTATTCAACTTGAATATAGTTGATAAAAACACATTGAATTCTGACAATTTTCGTACAATACCTCTTGACTCCCTTCCAAAATACGGAATATATTGAATGGCAAATAATCCGATTATTTACATACCTTATGTACAATATAATGACAATGAATTTTAATATCTGCAACAAATAATCTTTTTGGAAAAGAGCCACGATAAAAATCCATCATACCATTTTGAAATATAATGCGTGGATGACGATTGAAATCTATGACAATTTAATCACCCAATATTTCAATTAAATTTCAATAATGTTTTACATTTCTCCCTTTCCCTTTAGAAAAAAAAAATCAAAACTGACACTAAACTGTTGGCAGAGATTTATCTAATTTTTGAAGTAACTGTAGAAAGTCACAAATGCACTGCATTACCTAATCTAAATTTTGTTGTTTAAGATATGTTTTTTTCTTTTTAGAATTTTTTTTTATCCCATATTACTTTTATTACAGTGAATAAATGCAGTGAATAATTGTATGACCCCTCAAACAAACTTTATACCCTATGATGGATTTATAATATATGATAAAGTATTGAAACATAGACACACAATAAATTAACAAAAGTTTTTACCATTTTCAAGTATCAGTGTATAAAAGTTCAGATATTATAAATTTTATGCTCATTAATTTCCCTTAAAATTATATATGATAAGAAATGGATATTAAAGTACATTGTAATTTCTGCTGGCTTATGATTTTGGCTTAATTTCCTAGTTAAGCCGCAATTAGATCAAACTTGCAATGTCAAACAGTGTTAATACTGGACAACATATCCCATTACTTTATTCAATCTTGTGCTTAAGAAGCAAGTATTTTGAATATTGGCTTATTGCAGTCTGTCCTATTGTTCTCAATGATTTATAAAATTAGTAAATAATTTTTTCTGTACGAAATCTGCTGTGGTCATAGTATTATTTTTACAATAGCTTTACCTCTTAAACTTGGTTTGCTATTGCTAATCATGGTCATGCAACTACATACATGTAGTTAGGCTTGTTTTGGTTGAGTCTATTATGTTTTGTTTAGGGGGTGAGTTGTCATACACAAATTTACAATTTATATGCATTTATTTTCATAAATATCTTGTTATTATCTTAAATGCTTCTGGGATCATTGTTTTATCAATTCATTTGTAAATAAGATTGTTATATGTCTATTAACAGAATAATTTTAATGAACACGAAATTAGTTTACACCTACATGTGTGTTGATAACGTGATGGTTTAAGCCTCAATATTATTACAATCAGGCAGAGTAAAAGAGTAAATCGATAATCTTTATGTAGCAAACAAACTTTGAATTGCAAGTATTTTTTCATATCTTTTCGGCAGGATAAACTGTCCGAGGAGGGCCAGGCATTTTCGTATCGTAAAATGGCTGCCATTTACAGTATCAAGTGATTATCCCAAATTATAAATATAGCTTACCTCGGCGCGTCGCATAGAATGGAAAATACCTTTTTTATATTTTATTGTAATAAATATTTACAAACTGTGTCTTTCGGTATTTTTTTATCAATATATAACCAATAATGATGTTAATTTGAATAAATAATCATATCTCAAATCTGCGACTATGATTTAGACAATGAAATTCTACCTTTAGTGTATTAAAAAGGTTTTTAATTTCCTGTAATTTTATTTTGTGATTATGCTTCAAAGCAGTCAATTGACCGTGAATTTTCTTTTCCTTGAAATCATTTTTCTCATCTGAAGGCATGCAACTTTAATATGATGATACATTAAGTACATTCCATGAAAATGCTTAAAGATTAAAATATCTCATGACATGTTTGTTCATTTTACATTACACTTTTAATGCAGCAAACATAAAAAGTCTTCACAAAAAGTAGTATGCAATCGTACCTATATTACATACAAATGTATGTAATATTTTTCTTGTTTAAATGTTCATTGGTTAAACAATTTGAATTTAATATACATGTATATAAAGTTGATAATGAATTATAAATGATAATTTGAGACCGCAGAAATGATACTCTTTCAAAGTATAATTATATAAAAACTATATTTCGGCTGCAAAGATTATATTTTGTTATATTGAAAAAGAAAACTTCTAAAATACCTTAATGACAGAAATAAGTTTGTATAATTTTTTTTACAATGAATGTCACATGTATGCATTAAATCATGGCATAACCGTGAAAACCCTACCACGATATTTTGTTCGTTCTGGAACATTTTATTCCTTTTACTTAAAATATTCATTAATCTGTGGTAAATAATAAGAGAAATTATTTGTTACAACTCTTTCCAGAATCACAAGAACAGTAATTTTACTGTTAATAAAGTTTTTCTTAAATATTTCATATCAAGATATAGCTTTAAAATATACCAATTAAGATCTTGTCAAATTGAAAATGACAACATAAACATTACAGACTATTAACTAAAATAGTGTCATGGCTTCTGACAAAAAAAAGTCACACTTTTCTTCTCATCATACATTATAAGCTATACATATATTGTACTCTTCAGGGAAATTCAAGGTGGCCAAAAAACCTGGTCCCTATATGTTTGAATGACATTTTTTCAAGATTGCAAAAGCTTGTAAGTCACATTAGTAACCCGTGATAAAACTGTGCCAATTTCAATCAAAACTTCACATGACGACCTGTCTTGTAATTATAATCAAGAAAAATAATCAGAATATCATTCATAAATTCAATAATTTCGTATCGACTACAAACGGCTATAAAGAAATCAGTCATTAAGGTTACAACTTTACATATATACCTGATCTGTGACGACATTGATTGACTTGTCATAATATAATAATATGATCTTGGTATTTTGATATGTGATGTAGATCAGTTTTATTTACCTCCCACTGACACATAAAACTTGAATCAGATGATAAAGCACAATTAAACCATCCTGGATTAAAACATTTTCTCAATATCATTCTCAATATCTGCAGAAACACTGGGAAAAAGTCTAGGAAATTACATATTTTCTTTGTGCATGTTCCGATTTTGAAATATGTAGCAAAGAAATCCTCAAAAAAATCAAGGAATGTACACATGTTTTTAAATTAATGCAATTTAAACATATTTTTGTTATGTAGAAAAAAAATCCCCCAAAAATTCAAGGATTCATGTATTAGTATTGCAAGGATATTCAAGAGCATTAATATTTCTTATTTGTATGCATTATGAAATAAACAACTCCCTATTATTTTTTTTAAAGTACATGTATTTTGCTTTTCAATAAAATATTCATTTGTAATGAATTTGGTGGAAATATCAAATCTGAGTCTGGCTGAATAAACTTGGTCATTATAATTAAGTCATGACTGTTAATTATAAGTTGTAAGCTAAAATTGTTTATTAACAAGTCTCTAAAGCTTCAAACCATTTCACATTTATTATAACCAGTTCTTACAACATTCATAGATACAAACAAGATTATAAACCAAAAAAAAATTTTTTTCGAGGTGATGTTGTAATAAAACATCATGACTGCACTGCAAAAACAGACCAATTACTGGAGCACCTGTTACCTCGGGAGAATCCTGGATTAATCAGTGGAGTGCCTTTATCCTCCCACAAACAATTAATTTCTCAACCAAACAGCCTAAGAGGCTTATGATACAGCGGCTTAGTGTAAACATAATCTACCTAAACAACATTGCCAGAAATGCTTAAATTTACAGAGAAAATCTTCTACCTTTTTTTTTTCCTAGTCATAAAAGATGGCCGCTCCCTGAATAATATAGTTCTATCTACAGATCTGATCAAGATCTTTACCAAGTTCATAGAGATCATTCCATTTATTGTCTTTTTCTTGTTATCAACTCAACTAATCAGAAGTAAACATGTTGCCGAAATAAAAGAGTAACAAAGAAACTATTCACTGAAAAAAATCTTTTTGGGTGTTAGAATTAATAACCAAAGACAGATTAAATAACTTTAAAAGACAGAACATCATACCATAGAAATACCTTTCATATATGTAACACACATGGTATTTAAAGGATCATAAATGATCATAATAGTATTACTATTATTAATACATGTAATTTAAACCCATTTTGTCTACATAGTCTTAAATCATTCTTTTATATTGAATTACATGTACTACTTTTTGTGAGAAACTAAAACTGAATGAAGACACTGTGATGATGTTATTTTAAATACCCCTATGGTTCAAAAAGCTCCTAAGTTTGTAAAAATTAAAAAAAAAATTCCAAGGGAGGGACCAAATACTGTTGATACTAAATAATTTAAACTATAGACTTGATACTCTGTGTCTTAAAGTTCTGCTATTAGCCACATAGTTTCTTAAGTATTTTACCTAAATTTGGGTGAGAAAAGACCTGTAAATATTTTTTTCTTTAATAGAAGAAAAACTTTTCCCTATCTCTAACATTCTGGTAAAACATTTAATCTGTTGGGACTGAAATTGATTAGCCTTTGCCTCCAGTATAGACTGCACTTCTACTTAAATGTAGAATAGCCTTTATAATATATTGATACTTCAATTAAAATTGGTTAAGAAATAAAATATTTATCTTCAAATTGAGGCAAAATTACTGCATGTGAAACCACACAGCATTATGGTATGGCCACCCTGAAGTCAGTCTACAATCAGTCATTAATTGAATCATTCATATTTGTATTTATATGACAAATAAAGGCACCCTAGCTGTGTACACAAATTCACAATGCTACATATCAGTTCTTTTTGTCCCTACATTTATACAAAGTATGTATACATAGTCATTATATCACTAGCAAAATTTTTGAGAACCAGTCTAGTACATGTACATGTAACAAACTAACAAATGTTTGACAACCAAATAATATATTCCAAGTTTTATAGCTCGAACTAAACAACAAAACATTTATCTAAATCTTCTTGTTCTTTTTTTGCTATGTTACCAATTTTAAAGGGTATTTTATCTTTCATGCCTGGGAACAATAAACTCTCTGAGAGTTTGTATCCTTAATGCCAGAAAACCACAATTTTAAGTAATTTTTTTTTTTTTGAATAAAGACTGCTCATTGTAAGATTAACAAAAGGCTTCCTGTTTTCCTACATGATTACTCAAGCCAGATGCATTTAACAAAGTTTACTTTTAAAATATTTATATATATTATTTCTAATCTCAATTTTTATATATAATCAATCAAATCAGAAATTGCCCAAGAGTTTCTAAAATTAGAATAAAGATCTAAAAGCAAGTCTTTCGTATTCTTCATTTTAAATATTCAGAGTGTATCTTATAACACCCTAGGAAAGTAAATTTTACAGTAGATTATCTAGAAACATTAAAAAAAACTTTTGAAATTTACAACCTTTTTAAAAAAAACAACAATGCTAGATGAATCTTTTTGACAAAGCATGTACAATGTACACGTTCTTTGCCATTTCAAGTTTTCATCATGTATTTTTTTTTTCTTTTTTTCTTTTTTTTTTTTAAATGTTTCAGTCAACTGAAACCCAAGCTTCCCACACCATGGAAAGAGCAAGGATAACAAGGTCTGCTTTGTTTTTTTCGTATTTGTCCCGGGGTCCCCTCACTTAAGATAAGGGTCATGAAAGAAACCACAAAAGACACAATTTTTCACAAAAAATTTTTTTTGAGCGGAAAAATAAAATTTATACACTACCTCTCCAGCATAACTGTATTTAGCTTTCAGAATTAATCTGTAAAGCCTTGTCCGGTTTTCATCATCAAATGGCATAGTTCCACTAAGGAGAATATATGTGATCACTCCCACAGCCCACATATCAACTTGAACCGTGTATGGCTTTCTAGCCAGAATCTCTGGGGCAATATACTCTGGAGTCCCACATGTAGTCCGCATCATATTTTCTCCTTTTATGGTGGCACTAAGCCCGAAATCAGTTATCATAATTTTGGAATCATGACCCGGATGATAATACAATAAGTTTTCTGGTTTAAGATCACGATGTGCAATGCCTAAACCATGCAAATAATCAACCCCTTCCAACACCATTTGCAACACTCGCGTTGCATCGCGTTCAGTGAAACTTCCCTTCGCGATAATCCTATCGAAAAGCTCACCACCTGTTGCCAGTTCCATAACCATATAAACTTTATCCCTCGTTTCGAACACTTCCACTAATTGAATAATGTACTGATGCTTGACTCTTCTCAAGACTTTTAACTCGGATTCAAACACTTCCTTTCCCTGCACTCGATCAATCATTTTAATAGCATATGGTTGTCTTGTGAGTCTGTTCTCAACACGAACCACTCTACTGAAACTTCCCCTGCCAATCAAAGCTTTAATGTCATATTTGGCAGTTACACGGGGATCAAACTTATCCCTATATTTTTTAACCTGAAATTGACAGATAAAAAAAAATAACTTATATATTGTGAAACTAAATTTAATTCAGCATTTTATTTACAAGTGGCAAATGTTACATATTAAATTGTATATTACACATTTTAATATGTACTTACCTAGTTTTACAAGTAATGGGCCCTACCTTCCATTTAAAATGGGAGAAACTAACATGATTTTAAATTTTATGGGATTGGGCATTGTAAATGGCACAGGTCTGTTATAAAGGGAAAAAAGCTGTTATAGATATCAACAAAATTTAATTAAAAACAACACCTAAAATAAACACATAGAATCTATATCTTCGAATAAATTATATACAGTATGTATTTTCACAACTTTTGGTATAATAATATTAATATTTACTGTATCAGATTTTTATTCTAAAAATTAATGGCTAAACCAGCTAAACCTTTCTTTTCCTTTGTGAACAATAATTTCCTTTCGAATGCATGTATTGTATTCTGTACTGTTTGAATCTTAAGCCAGCAAATAAGAAACAAGATAAGACAATAATATTGCTAAAATCAGCAATTTTTTATCACTTTATTATCATGAGCATTGGCACCTTAGTTGATGTCCCAAAATTGATGCTCTGTATGCATATATCTAACATTGAACTGTCCCCTATAATTTACATGTTTTCTACTTAGAGTTCTGTAGTTATCAGTAATGACACCATAATAAAATCAGTTTGTCCTTTTAATTTTAAATTTTTTTACCCAGATTATGTATATTGCTCTAACATATAAATGATAAGAATTACAAAGCATATCAATAACTTACATTACTGACTTAAGTATAGGTTTAAGTTTATTTGTACATTTTCACAAAATTTAATTGGTCACGTGCGGCACAGCCGTTTGACGATTTACCGAAGTAAATGTGTTAATATTCATTTGAAATACTGCAATCCTAATGGACAAACAATAATTTCAAACACTAAATGCTATTATCAACAGGCCTTAAACCCTTAGTTGCACATTTAATAAAATAAACAATTTATAAAACATTATTTTAATAAAATAAACTTGTTGTTAACATTTAGTAAATTTGTAAGGGTTGATTGGCCATTGGTTGATGATCATGTTGATTAACATGATGAACACAATAAAGTTGCTTAATCAATGAAAACATTTTTGATAGATATGGCTCTTAGTTCTAATCTGAAACATGGATATATTTATATGTCAATCATCAAATCAAGAATTCTGACGTCTTTCATTACCAGACTGAAAAAAAATATTACAGAGAATTCTACCAGACAAAGAATTGTCCATATCTCACCTTTTTATTCGTTTTCGGTTGGCCACCTTCTGGCGGAGGTTGAACCCCTTTCCTTTGTGCCTGTTGGTTCTTAGCGTTTGTGTACGCAACGCCGTTCGGCCCGGTTCGTGCCCCATTTTTACCTCCGTAATAAGTTGGATAAACTATGTCATTTGGGGGCGCCTCAGGCTCTAACTTCCCGTTTGCACAGCCCATCACGTAGCGAAAATAAAACGTGGTAGTCCCTTCATTTCGTTAGTAAGAGAAGGGGCTACATTCGTATCACAGTTTTTACAGTTCTCACGTTTTAATAAGATTGCTCTACGTTTATGACTGCCTATCCGCCATTTTCTGTCAAAATTAGTGTATCACAAGTACCTGTTTGAATTTCTAAATACACCACTAATGTAGTTCCAAATTTATTAGAAAATACTAAAGTAAAACATCAACTTATAACCTTAATTTTGTGATTAAAAGTTGTAATATACAGTTTTGACTTGAAATTCCGAATATTGATTAATATTTGGAGAAATTACTCTGAAAAGTATGTGACCTCAATACACAATAGCAATACACAAAATCTATTATCGCGTAGTAATCTACACTGCTAACCCGATTGCGAATTGGCCCGGGTCATCAGACACGTGACGAAACGTCACAAAGTTGTTATAACAACAAAGTATACCTTTAAATCTCCAAATTCTATTTAATTGTGCGTTTTGTTACATTTTTACTTCCTACCTGAGTTTCACACACATTACCAGAACTTATTTTCCTTATAAATGTCATCCTGCGACATTTTTTTTAACCTTCATATGATCGATAAAATTTAGATGCTCTACAGTATTGGATATGTGCAGTTGTGCACCAGTGCATATTTTATGAGCAATTCGAGCCCAATTTATTAATGAATGATTTGAAAAACAAGTCGTAAGTATCAAAATTGTTAATCAAACATCTTTAGGTGCAGATCACTTTTCACGTGCACTCGGCGCCATTATATGATTGAATAGATAATACTTTGTATCTATATTAATATTCCTTTCCCCTTCGTCAACTGTCTCTGTGGCGCAATCGGTTAGCGCGTTCGGCTGTTAACCGAAAGGTTGGTGGTTCAAGCCCACCCAGGGACGGAGATTTTTTTTTATATTTTTTTCGTTCATATTTCAGTAAAAGTAATATTACAATAAAAAAAAGTTTGCAGAAAATATTGTGTGTGCAAAATATTAGTTTGACAAAAATTGAAAATGCTAGAAAACAATTTAGTTAATCAAAAAGAATAGATTAGGCCATCCTTAAAAAAATGTTTGTTTGCAGTAACCCGACCCAGAATTTTCAAGGTGGGTAGGTAGGTCGATTTTTTTTTTTATTGAACTGTACTCCCAAATAAACATGGAATTTCAAAATGCTGGACAATATATGCTTTGATAATCTGGTAACAATTAATAAATTGATAACTGAATTCTAATTTAATAAGACCTACATTTTATTTCTTCTATTAATAAAAGATAATAAAAGAACGAAAATAAAGCACAAGGCATAATTTCCTGATTCAAAAAAAAAAATTTTTTATCCAGACCATGAAAAAAAATTTTGAGTAGGGGCATATTTTCTGAGTCGGTCGCGTTACTGCAAACAAACATTTTTTTAAGGATGGCCTTATCATGTGTTTTTTTTATTTTTTTCATTTTTAAATCTAAATTTCACAGACTTCACTAAAACTCTAGCCACAGGAGAGGGGGAATAATTTGCTGAGAAGAAAAACTAAAAATCTAGTAGTGGATAAAAATATCCATCTTATGTTAAATAGTAACACAATAAAAAAATATGAATCTAAAACAAACCAACAAAAGGATTTTTGATAAATAACATAACTTTTTACTTAGGCTTTCATAACATTGCACATAACAGTGCACTGGTGCATTCTGTACTATTTAACATAAGATGGATATTTTATCCACTACTAGATTTTCTTAAATAGCCTTAAGTCTTAAATAGCTTTCTAGTACACGTACTTGAAGCAATATGCTAACATTCCTATGTCACATAGACAATATAGGAGGCATGCAAGGTTAACCA
Organism: Ruditapes philippinarum; assembly: GCF_026571515.1. Lineage (NCBI taxonomy): Eukaryota > Metazoa > Mollusca > Bivalvia > Venerida > Veneridae > Ruditapes > Ruditapes philippinarum. The sequence goes on along the minus strand of NW_026860551.1, from coordinate 30,873 downwards.
TGTATTCTGACCAAACTGTACCATTATTTTGTTAAGCTTAAAGTGCCCAGAGTAGGGCTTGAAAACATGATCCCCAGGTTGAAGGGCAGGTACTAGTATCCTATCCAGTAGGCCACCGCTTCACTTATAGTAGTGGCTACTCAATGCTTGTGTTTCGGCACTGAAGTCCCTTAACCCCCTAGCATGTGCAGACCAAGATCCGGCTGCTGGCACGACACAACTGTGCCATCATAACCTGCTCTGTACAATCTCCAGTCAGTAGATTTACTTTGAAATGTTTCCCTAGAAATGATGAATGGTTACATCCAGACTGAAAGATGGACAAACAAGGGGCAGTTTCAAATTTGTATAATGTAAATGTCATTTTTATTCAGCATTGCACCAAAATATGACAATTTCCTAAAATAGGACCATTTATTAAGAAAGTCTGTAAGTAGGTGCTTCTTCAACTTTCATACCACACACTAAATGATATTTATGTCAAATTTTTATAAGACAAAATAAGCTTAATTTTTCTGCTTTATGCTTTCATCTAAATTTCACAGACTTCACTAAAACTCTAGCCATAATATCAGCTTCCAGCTGTGCAATGATCACAAAATTATATCATTACTGCCCCCTCCCCCCACCCCAATCAGCAAAATGGTCATCTGTCTGTCAAATACAATTGAACAATTAGGTATGCCATTTGCTTTTTACTGATATTCATATGAAAGTTTGGAAGATTTAGCATTAGCACAATCATACTTATATATGTATTATTAAATTCTGAGGTTGCTTTATTTAGAAATTTTAATTAATTGGAGCTGGGACTTAAATTTACTTACCATATGTCCCAGATTAGAGTTACTGTGTGATTATCAAGTGATGAAAAACATTCATAAACAACTTTCATAATTTCTATTTTTTATTCATAAAAATCTATTTCCAGACATAATAATTGCTTGCATTACTTTTTTTTTCTAATATTCAGTCAATAAACACCATCTGTTGCTGTGTAAACTTAAAAGTCATACTTCAAGTTCATTGACCAAAATCTTAAACATTTTACCGAGACCAAAAGACCTCTACTTGCTCATCAAAAAACAGTGTTTTTTAAAATGCCATACAAGAACAAAATAAAATAATAACATCCCCCCAAAAGCAAAACACAACATAAAATGTAAAATTTGTATCACATGTTTAAAAAGTTGTCCTTGTCATAACAAAATTTATTCAGCACAATAGATGTTATGTCTGGTCATGTAAAAGTAATTACAAAAACAGCAAAATTGAACTTTGGACAAATTCATAGATAAAATGTCAGAATTTGACATCTCATATTTTCTTGGACCCACAAAGGGCAAGATTACATCCTGACTGCAGGGAGTCCTTGTTTAGCTGAATAAAATTTGATTTCTCATAACCAGTCTATTCTCTGGCATCTGATTGGTTACTCAAAATTCCAGACTTGATTTTGACCAATGGCAGAAGAGCATTTTGAGACTGGTCTTTTGTCTCTGCTTTATGATCATGTGTGACATGAAACTGATGTTTTATCAATATGGATTTTTCCGCTTGGTCACTGTTTTCTTTGATTTTAATTTTGCCTGAAATAAACAAAAACAATTTTTAAAAACATATCATCAAATACAATGTACATGAAAAAGAGAAATGCTAGAAAATTAAACTTTTGTTTATCCAGAATAACATACCATGACTGCCTTTTATAAAGCTACCAGTGCTTCTCTTAGAATACAACATGAAATTCATATTATTGTAATTACAATGTATATAAATGATGTGTCGATGTAACATTTATGCAATATCAGTATATCATTTTAAGACCAAGAGCCACCTCAAGTTTTGCCCATGCTCAAAAATAAGCATAAATTTTGACTTAAGTCACTTTCATATTTGTATTTTAATAAATATGAAGTATACATGTATTTGACTAATATAGTACCATATTTCATATGGGTCAAATTATATAAAATATGTAATTGTTGGGGAATAAATCCTCGACCATCAATTAAATAGTCATGGGATAAAAAAAAACCAGAACAATCCAGGCAGATGCGAAGAATTATACACAAAAGCGTAAAGACAATGTCTCAAGTCTGACCTTATTGGCAGCTACGTGTTGTTGTGTATCTGGCTTGGTAGACCATAAACATAGCAATGAATCCTCAGCTCCGGTCACCAACATTTTCTCCTGAAAATATACACATGAAATAGATGTGACTCATTTAATACTGGACAAAATCACGGAAAAGAGGGTCATATAAAGTATCTCTCTCTATGATTCTCACCTAGTTAAGTACAATAACTCTCCCTATTCTTCCAATAGTCTAAAAATTATTAAACTAAAAGTGTCATATTTCAATGCATACCAACTATCTGGGAAAACAGAGCAGTTTGTTTTTCAGCAAAAAATATATAAAAAAATATATATTATGTTAAACTTAAAACATTCTTGAACATAAATGATTTAAAATATGTTGTTAAGATTTTTATTGAATCATCAGTGAACTTTGGCAAATCATTATAAAATTTAACATTAATAACCTAAAAGAAAAATTCTAAAAAACAAACATTAAACAAATATATAATACATATGCCAAACATCATAACATCATTTTAGTCAATCATTTATTAATTTTAATAATTTAAAGTATGTTTCTTTAGATTATTTTAATCCTTTACTTCATAAAGACATGTTTTGACAGCTTTCCCCCCCCCCCTTTTTTTTGAGGCCTAAAATAGTGAAAAAATGCCCTATTTAGGCCCCAAACACTGCTTTTCATTTGAGTAATGTTGTTAAAAAAGTGATGGCCTCAAGTTGATCTTAAGGTAACATGTAACTAACGCTGAAAAACCTTTGACTCTATCTTAATCCATTGGGAAGTTGCAGCACCTTGAAATCAGTTTTGATGGAAAACAACAACACAAAATAGTGATTTTTGACAATTTTGAGATGTCCCCCCATTGCCATGGTAACAGGAAATTTAAGATTGAGCATGCTGTTACAAAGGCTATGGTCCAGTCAACATTTGTGCCAAGTTTGATCAGTATTGAAGCATTTTTTATAGTTTTATAGCAGTTTGAACTTGTAACAGGAAGCTATTCAATGTCAGAAAACAGCCATTTTTTACAAAATGCTCATGAAGAAATGGGTTAAGGTGTGGCGAATCTTTACTTATCTTAGGCAATTAACACTAAAGTGGGGTGAATCATCAGATTGACAAATCATTTCGTATCAATCCTTGTAAACTTACTTTAGAATTCCAGTGAAGACAGCGTACTGTTGAAGAATGTCCTCCATTTAACATACATGTAACTTTTGGAATTCCTTTCCTGGATAACTCAATTATCTTCAGCTCTCCACTTAAATAAGAAAGTCAAAAATAAAATATCATTAAAAATCTTGTAAGACAGAATATACTGCTTGGTTTTATTAAACAAGTATAAAACAAAATGAATCAAAACAGCAAACTTTACATGATTGGCTGCAAAATCAGGGGTCATGAACTGAACGTAACCTGGTACTTTGTTATGACATAACTGATAAGAAAAGTTTATTTATTTTGTTGAGTTTCGGCTCACATTGACTCTGCCAAGGTCATGTGGTAACTTTCCAGCTTTATAGGTGGAGGAACGCATCAGGTCCTCATTCTTTCATTATTAAGAAAAAATCTTTACTATTATGATATCTTAGATACGAAAAAGAAAAGACTATATCATATCTGTTGAATTGAAAAAAAAACATTAAACAACATTGTTGCTATGGCAACTTGATGAAAATTTCCTTTTATTTCCACCAGCAAATGGTTTCCAAAAGAAAGTAACCTCATCCACACCAGAAAAAGTCTCAACCAGTACAAGAGTTGTCAGTAGGACAATACCCTCAACTATTCTCAGTGCTTGACCGTGTAACAAGAGACTGAATGAAGAACAATTTTCTCCCTACAAAACTGGCCATAATTCTGTCAAAATCCATGTTAGGGTTATGGGCCATAGAGAAGACAGTGAACCCTGTTAGTACTCAAATAAGTGTGTGAAATTTCAACCCATTCCTTACAGCAGTTTTGCAGATGCCAATGTGCAGGCACAGACAAAAGTGTGACGTCCAGGCCTATGCCGGTGTGAGTACAATTGCTTTTCCTATTCTTTGAACAGTCAAGCCAAAAGAGTCTAAACCAAGGTTCTCAACCACATCAAAAACTGACCTTAACAAGAAAAGGTCAAACAGAAAGGTGGCTCAACCAGACAATAAAGTGGTCTGAACCAGAAAGTGGTCTTTACAGACAAGTTTGACTTGGAACCATAACTTATTTACTAGTGGTGACTTACCTATGCTGGCCTGCTAACAGGTGAAGCTCAAGCTTATCACTGGTCAAACAATCTACGATGTAGTCAATACCATCTTTGCCCTGAAATATATAACAATATCTATCATTTAATATAATCATGCATATTTCATACACAAACATGCAAGTGATCACCAATGCCAAAAGCTGATCACTTTCAGTTCCTGCATTACAAGAGATAAAACTGGATCAACATTTTAAGCATCATTAGACGAGATCTTCATTGCTGAAGTCTTGTAGTATGGTAATTTAGTGATAACAGCAAGGGATTAAACTTTGCTACCCCTGGATACGTTTTCGACATAATACCACTGAACCACTGGGTCTGCTCATTTTAAAAGCCATGATCAAATCAAACCATATTACCTGGGCTCGGTGCTCAATTGTTGTAACTCCAATAATAATGTCATATGAGTTATAGCAGTTCTGTAGCAAGTCCTCAATTTTCTCTCTATAAGTCGAAGCCCTTATAAGACAGGGTCTAAAATTACATTCTCATTCAGTTAAGTGGACCGATTTTTAAATTTTTTTTAAGGAAATACAAAATAAGAAGGTCTCTCTCCACCCTTTGACATAGAAAGAGGTCAACAAAACATTTTTCATTGTATTCTGTTTATTAAAACCTATCCTAGATACCCAATGTAGGTAACCTGAGCCCAGCAAATACCTAACTACTTACAGATGGTAGTATCAAACAAATATTTACCACTATACATCTGAATAAATCATTGAAATTTATCAAATATTTACTTTATTTTCTTATTTAATAAGAACTTTTCCTTTGTCCTTATTATCAGTGAACTTTCCCTTTCATCTCTCATCAAATGTTAAGTCAAAAAATTTAAATATTAAGACATCATTATTTAACTAAAGCTCAATTAAATTTTTAGATACTCCTAACACTAATGTTTGAATATTATCAGTATATTATCAACCAGTACCATGCTTATTATCTTATATTGACTTGACCATCTTTTGGTCTGAACAAAACCATTATTTTTAGGGAAAATTCCAAAAAAAAATTCTTAAAATAAGAAAAGCTTAAAATTTTTATTATTGGGTTTTACCAAACTATAGCTCAAGTTCAATTTTTATAAGGAAAGTTATTTGGTTTACATCTATCACTGTTTTACAAAGCATACTATATTAAAAGTGAAATATCCTTTTTTTTTTTTACAACTTTCAGGTTTAGAGAGTAGGAAGCTCTTCCTAAGTGAACTAACCAAGTGGGCATGATTCCAAAAGAAAAACCAACACTTTTATGTAAAAATAAGGTACTTTTTACATTTCTAGTGTAAATAATTGCTCTGAATATATCAGAATGACAAACAGGGTAATATGAACTCAAATGACATTGAAATCTACGACTGAATCAGAGAAAAATATTATTTATGTACTTTAAATTCCTTTTAAAGTACAAAAAAAATAGTCCGTCCCTATTGAAAAGTAAATTTGATTTAAGATTGACTTAAACAATGTGACCTTGCCATCCATTAGATTGTCAAATTAAATGTTATTGAATTACCGGTTAATAAAAGGGTTATGCCGTCTATTGTATCTCTAAAGTCAAGAAAGTATGCGAGTTACGGCTATAGAAGAAATGATAATATTTACAAAATATTTATACATGGCTACAACGGGCCTTGGAAACTGAAATTTTATTTCAGAACAGGAAGTTTTTATTTTTATATTTGTATCAAAGTACAATATAGTAATTATATATTGATATTCTATTCCAAATATTGTAACTGGAATACTTTTCAACAAACAAAAAATTAATTTCATACAAATTCATGCTCTTTTTACAGCCAATAAAGTACTGACAAAGCAGACGTCAGAGAATGTGTTAAAACTCCACATTAAAAGGGACGATTATCATGTAGTTTAAATTTTAAAAACTGAATTAGTGTATCTTAGGTTCAAGTCTTACTGATGTCCATCTTTGGATAACATGTAACATAACATGTATTAATGTGGGTATCTGACGATAACTGATGTCATAAATTTATTATGTTTGATTGGGTTAGTAAGTGACAATGACAGAGTACAGGTCATAATTACGGCATGAGGTAACGACATAGTAATTATGGCATCAGTAAGGATAAAGCTCATAAAGCGAACTGAAAAACAGTTCATTTATGCTGAAAGAACTTGCATGAACCATTTTTTCTGAATAAATACTGTGAATTCACTTAATTTTGCGGGCATGAAATTAAGTGGTTTTGTCAAAAAGAATATTTTTGTGGCTACCTAAATTTGTGGACTGTTTAACTTTTCCAAATTTTTCAAATGTAAATAATGTGAAGCAAAATCACCTTACAGCAGATGAAATGGAATTTCTTTGGACCTTAAATTCTTGATTTACCTATCCATGAAAACCACAAAAATTAGTAATAACTTTGCAGTAAATATGTTTCGCCTGAACGATTCCAGTAAAATCATTGTGCCGTGTCTGCATAATAATTTTTCGATATTCTGCAAATCTTCTTCAAACCTTTTCTATCTCTATTTCTTTCACTGAATGATCTCAAATGTTGAGGACATTAGAACTCTTTAAGAGTTTCCAAGTCAAGAAAATAAGTATATACACAAACAAGAAGTTGGATACAACAAAGGTTTTATTAATAAAATGACATTTAAGTAACTAAATATTTTCTCATGATTCTATTCAATTATTATAATATATCAATACATTCGGGGAGTTTAAAACCTTGAGAAAAACAAACTGTTTTGAAGATAAAGTGACCTGTGAAAAGCTATGTCATGAACTTAAAGATTTTGACAATCTCACCAAGAGCGATTGTATGGTTCACACAACAAAACATGCATGTGTCAATTTGAGGCTGTCAGAAAATAATAATTACTCCCCCGCTTCTTTAATGCAATTCTGGTCTGTGTTCTGAAATTCATCATTTGTAAAATGTCTTAAAAATTCTACTCCTTTGAGTTTCAGACAAAAAATTCTTGATTTTACAATGATATAGTTATTATCTTTTGATTCTTTTCTTGCGATTGAAATTGTTTCTATATACAGAATGTTTTCAAAAGATTCAAATTATCGTTCATGCCTGAGTAATATCTACGTATATGTAAAATCAGTTGATCTTGTAGTCAAAATATTGAGATGTGTCCATACTAAGGTCGTATCTGGGGTTTTTTTTTTGTTTTTAACTCTCAACTTGCTGAATTTGTATAATATTAATTTGGAACAGTTCATTTCAATTTACATAAATGAAAGAAAAAATTGTAGCTACCAACTGTATAAGGTCAGGCCAGACTGCACAGATGGCAAAGGATAGTCACTTTCAGTTCCAGCCAAATAAATGAATATTCTTAAGAAGACAATCAAAGCTTATTAAACAGTGGCGGTAAGGAAGCCTGTATCTGACATTTCTGTATCAATATGACCTTTTTATCCAATCACATATAATTATAACATAGTTTACAACTGAATAAAATTAGTCAGATATCATAGATATCCATCTGTCTTTATAAGGGCAATTACATAATTGCAGAACTGAAGACAGTTTAATTGGTGTTTAATTGTTTATGATTATTATTTTCTACATCTTTCTGATAAGCTTCACTCTGTTAGTGTTATTCCAGAATGTTATTAAATCTTTTTGTTTCCAATAACTACAGAGAAACAGTTCCTTCGGTTATCTGATAATAAAATACAGTATTGCAAAATGTCATCAAATACGTCATAGTGCATTTTTTTTCCTTTTTCAATTTTGAGATTGAGTGCTGTCTAGGAAAAAAGCACTGAGTTACATAGTAAAGATATTGATTTGAATCCTTGGTTTAATTGTTTAACTTAATAACAATATTGTTTTTAAAACAATTTATGACAAAATTATCTCCGGGACATTTCCAGGCCTGAGACAAAATTTATAGAACAATCCAGGATTTAACCAGGGCACTGTGGCATTGTGTATCTTATTAAACTTTCAGCACCCATTCAACCAATTTAATTTATCAAGCTTTTTAAACTTTTTTGTGCCGAATCTTCAGAAAGTTGAAAAAAAATTGTTTTATCTATTCAAAAACCTATGTCATCAATTCAGCTAATAATTATATGAATATATGAAAATCTTATAATACTGCATGTTTGTAACACCGCTTTTCGCTGCCTTATCATGGCGTTTATATAATTTTATATATAAAACTGCTGTCCATTTTTGAAGAAATCTGCTTTATCATAAATTTGTTATAAAGATTCTTGATAGGTTATATGACCATATATAAACAGTTGTTTGCAACATAACCCTCGCCTAGCTGCTCAGATTATATATGAAAACAACCATTTATATCAGGTCATATAACCTGTGAAAAAAAATCGTTATAAACTAATAATATATACATGTAACTGATTTTGTATAACAATAATTAGAAAAATCTTTTCTCAAAATTATTCACAAACATGCACTTTGCATGTACTTTATGCATGCAAAATTTAAACATGCGTACAAAAAAAACAACAGTTATTCAAATTAATACTAGTATAACATTATCAATACATTTAAATCGCATTCCAAAGCATCGTGAAAAGAAAAAATTACATTGCTACCACCAAGGCTGTGATTTTAACAGCCATATAGGTACCGCTATTAAATACAAATTGCCTCCCACGGCCAGCTATCCTTTTCACAATAATTGATAAATAAACCATCATTCAACGGAACGGAGCTATATTTAGAACACCTTTTCAATTCTTGCTTTAATAAGCAATGACTTATGTAAATAATCAAATATATCATATTCACTAGTACTCTAAATACAGATTGTCTCCGCCGATAACTTGAAGCTTACTGCTAAACAAATAAGAAAAATCTATCCATTCAAAGACTTACAACAAGTCCCCTACAGCTCAATGCATTCTAACATACCCTATTCAATATAAACGCTGTTAAATATGACCCATTTAGCTATTTTGGTGTAAATAAAACTATAAATAGGATCAGATTCAAAGCCTGTCCGTTTGTAAATAAAAATCTATTAAATCGTAATATATTTAATAATACATTTTAAAATGTTTGAGTGTTTAGAATATCAAAGCAAATTTTGATGAAATAGTGAATGGTGAAGTAAAATTGCTCTTCAAATGATAATAATTATATTGTATATTGTACAATAATGCTTGGTTGAATTAAATACTGGTAAAATTGATCTGTTAAAAAAATTATATATTACATAAATTAATAACACTTTATTAAATTTAATACTGATAAAACTGATTTTTAAATAATCATAGCCTGTAATTTCTTTTAAAATTTTCCATGTTATTCATACTACTGAAATTATGTAATTTCTTAATCCAAAATTCTGAATGATTTTTTGGAAAGATTTAGATTATATCATACCAAAAACTGGAAATTACTTTTTACTTGAAATTCAATCTATATTCATATGTCAAATTTAACATGGGGGGAGCTGGGGCAAATGTCCATCCATCCAAAATAGATGAGGGGGCAAATGTCCGTCTTGACAATAAATGGGGGCAAATGTCTGGGGGAAGGCAATTATCCATGGAAGCAAATGTTGATTTTCCCAGTCTTGACAGCTCCTAGATTTACATGTGTTTATTAACAGAGTTGACTTACATACGGTACACATGAACAATTACTTCACTAAAGTCATCTAAAGACCTAGTAGCGATTCAGATGAATTTAAGATACAGATATTAAATACCATTATGCAAAATAAAAAGGACAAATAGTGATAGTAACAATAATGGTGTTTTTAACATCTTACAATATTTTCAGTTTCTTAAGGAATTCAAAATGTAAGGAAAATTATTGTTATTTTTTTTCAGGAATGATAATAATATACATGTAATTTGAAAATGATATTAGCAATTTGCCCTGCAACTAAGCCCCTCCCCCCCCCTTCAAAAGTCTTTTAGTAAGGATTCCCACGTAAAAAGCCAAAAAAATTAAAATGAGTATTCTAATACAAAACAAATGTATATCAATTTAATGAAAAATTTATTTTATATCCAATTAATAAATATAAAAATTAATTAATAAGAGGAATAATCAATTAATTATATCTTAGCCTGTGGTGACAGCAGATTCTACCCATGCAACCAGAGCAGACCAAGACCTGCCAGCACATTTGTGCTTTCTGATCATAGTCTGCACCATTCACTTACCAGTCAGTGTATACTTTAAAAATTTCCCCTGAAAATGATGAATGGTTTTGTCCACTTTATAAGATGGGCAAGTCCATTTCAGAAATTTAGCTTGGTAAGAGTTAATATAATCTTTGGAAGGAAAAGATCGATAACAGATATTAATTTTTTATAGCAAAGAAGTTTACAAAATGGAACATTCCTTGTGTCATGCTACAGTGTGTCATAACAAATTGGAAACCAATTATAACTCTGAAAATTATTTCCCACTATTATTATTTATTATAAATACAAGATATAAAACCAAGCTTAGGTAATAGTTCAAATATCCTTCAATGTGACGAAACTATTCAATTTATGCAGAATTCAAGGTTGATAACAACCCCCACCCGATGTATTAGATTGTATTCGGTTTGTAAAGTGACGTAAGCAAGAGAAAGAAAAATGATTTAGTTGACAATTAACGGAAATACGGCACTAAAGACATTGATATGGAAATAATTGCCATTTCAAGTGCACGATAACTTAAATGTCATCAAAGTTTCTTATCTTTTGAAATGCAATGTAAAATTGTGTCAAAATATGGCATACATTAAATCACCTTATATTGAATAAATATCAAAATATTGAATATGCGGTAATTTTTGTTTATTTAAGTTCTACACTATATCGGCATGTACATATCTTTTCAATAACAAGTTTTTGTTGTTGATTTTTTTCTTTTACTTGAGACTATTCTTTCAATTTTGTTTGATATTGAAAAATCAATTTTACCACACACTTATGTGAAATAAGTATGGTAGTTTTGAAAAGTCTGACCAGCTGGTAAAAAGATTGCATAATAATACTCTCTTTCTTTTTTGATATAAAACTGGAGGTAGATGTCAAGTGACCCAACATAAATGGATTAAACAAGAAATAAGGCAATGCCTTGAAACCAGGCTGCTGTTGTATAACAAGTTTGATTACAATTTTTTAATAATATCGACAAGAAAACAATTGTTTCACGCCCAACTGCTCACCCACCTGACCAACTGCCTGCTCGTCTGCCATTCGCCATTCTAACCACCAGGCTTTTTAAAATTTGTAAACTTGGTTAATAAATGCTTTTTACTATGTTCAAAATTCAAGAGTAAAAGATTTGTCTTTAACTTATTTTGCTTTGTTAATACTCAAATGTTACATATTCTTACTGAAGGGATATACAAAGATAAAGTGCATGCCATATGCTTGTCAGTAGTGTAACTTATGATCCATGGACAGCCAGACTTCTTTTGTTTACATATGTTTTAAAATTAAGTTCTAGAAAATCTTAAGTGCATTGGAGACTGCATTCATTCTGCATTTCTAAAAAAAACTTTCTTTGAGTTCTAAAATAAGGTTAATCGGGAACAAAACAAGAAGGCCATGATAACCCTGGATAGTTCACCTAATATACATTGCTAGAAAGGGTCACAATTCTTTAATGCAAAAGCCAGTGTTAAGGTTGCTTTTAGTGACCCAAGCTGCAAAATTTTTAAAACATTTGTAGATGTCCAAAAAAAAAAACATGCAAAAGTTTTTAAGATATTTATATTGTTCAAGTCTAAGTGTCCAAAGAATGCATTGTGCAGCAGTGGTGCGGTATTTTGTAGATTTTGGAATCAGAGCTGCAAAATCTAGTGCTGGTACTGGTAATGGTACTTCATATCTTGCAAGTACTGGTTCTACTACTTAAGTACTACACTATAAGTACTGATGCCGCTCTAATTGAAATTACATGACGGAACTGGAAATATTTTTCAAGTTTTGTGTACCATTCAATGGAGGTTTTAATAAATAACTTGTGTGCAAATTTTCGGATTATTCTCTCAACCCGTTTTTCCAGAATACATAATCATTTTGTTGTGCAAAATATAGAAAAAATGAAAAGCTTTGCAACAATGGTCAGAAAACAACTTAGTCCCTTACTGGAAAAACTTCAAAGCAAATCTATATGATCATGGAATTAAATTAAAGAAATGGCGAATCTGTTGCTTATTTCACAGGCAACCATCAAAGAAACAATAATTCTGGAAAACAGGAAACAATTGAAAATTGAAAAGAAAAAATACTGGCTTGTCCCTTACAGATAAAGAAGCTACATTATAGCCAGTTTAAAAGCACTACGAAGAGAGACACATTTTAGAGCGGACAATGAGTGAATGTAACAGTATTGGTTGGGTTTTGTTGTCCATTTAACATGAAAGGCATTTTCCCTTCCAGCATGGTGAGAAAAAACCTATGCCCCCCCATTAAAACCGAGTAGACCCCCAACTTTACATAAAAGAATCTAAAGTCCCTTGTGGTGAGGGGAAAGTGGTTTTAAGTCAACAACCTTAACCATTTAGTCACGAAGGCCCTCACATTATTATATCAAATACATGAAAATACATTAGAATAAAAATCTTGACTCATTTATACCATATTGCTTTGTCATATACCAGTATTATATTAAGAAGAGCATCGTATGCAGTGTTCTCACGCTCATCTGCTAAAATTACAACTTTTTGCATAACTTACAAGCTTAGCTTACAAGCATAACTTACAAGCATAACTTACAAGCATAGCTTACAATGCATAACTTACACGCGTAACTTACACGCGTAACTTACAAGCATAGCTTACAAGCATAACTTACAAGCTTAGCTTACAAGCATAACTTACAAGCATAACTTACAAGCATAACTTACAAGCTTAGCTTACAAGCATAACTTACAAGCATAACTTACAAGCATAACTTACAAGCAAAGCTTACAAGCATAACTTACACGCGTAACTCCAAAGTTTCATGTTGATGATTTTTGAAATGTTCAAATAATGGGCTACATTAAAGTTTGTGCACAATGACAATAAGGACGCAGTGATCATACGTAATAGTTCTTTTTTTTTTTTTAACAGAAAAACTAAAACTAAAAATTATTCAAGGATCACACTGCCATTCTAAATCGGAGCTGATTTTCAAAATTTAACAGCAGAATTTACTCGATTTGTTTTTTAAATTGGATATAATTAATTTAAGTTTTCTGTTGAAAAAAAAGTATGGTTTAATGTTTTTAAGTAATGTTGTTTTTATGTCAGTGTGTGTGACCCTAGATATTAAGTTGAACACAACTGCATGCTATATTAACACTCAGTCAAGGGCAACAACTACATGTATCAATAATTTTGACAAAAATTAACAAAAGTTAAACAAGAGGGCCATGATGGCCCTGAAGTCGCTCACCTGTATATAGGCCCCCGGAGCGGGGCCAGTTTAAATCCCAAGGCTTTTATTTGAACAAACTTGGTAGACACCCATTAGAAGATGTTTCATGCTAAACATCTAAGGTCTAGCTGGTCAAGTTTTTTCTTTACACATATAGTTAAAAACAATGACACACCTGGGGCAGGGCCAGTTTTGACCCAAGGGCTTTTATTTGAACAATCTTTGTAGACACTTACTAGAAAATGTTTCATGCTTAATATCTAAACTCTAGCTATTCGGGTTTTTTCAAAGAAGATTTTAAAGTTTTTGCTATACACATATATGGAAAATCAATGTCCCCCGGGGAGGGGCCAATTTTGACCCCAGGGCTTTCATTTCAACAAACTTTGTAGACACTCACTAGAAGATGCTACATGCTTAATATCTAAACTCTAGCTATTTGAGTTTTTTCAAAGAAGATTTTTAAGTTTTTGCTCTAAACATATAAGGAAAATAAATGACCCCCTAGGCGGGGCCAATTTTGACCCCAGGGCCTTTAAAAGAACAAACTTAGTAGACACTCACTAGAAGATGTTTCATGCTTAGTATCTAAACTCTAGCTATTTGGTTTTTTTTCAAAGAAGATTTTTTAAGTTTTTGCTTTACACATATAAGGAAAATAAATGACCCCCTGGGGTGGGGCCAATTTTGACCCCAGGGCTCTTATTTGAACAAACTTGGTAGACATCCATTAGAACATGTTTCATGCTAAATATCTTAGCTCTAGCTCTTTGGGTTCTTTAAAAGAAGATTTTTTAATTTTTTACTATATGCATATAGGGAAAATCAATGACCCCCTGGGGCGGGGCCAATTTTTACCCCAGGGCTTTTATTTGAACAAACTTGGTAGACACCCATTAGAGGATGTTTCATGCTAAATATCTTACCTCTAGCTCTTTGGGTTCTTTAAAAGAAGATTATATAAGTTTTTACTATATGCATATAGGGAAAATCAATGACCCCCTGGGGCGGGGCCAATTTTGACCCCAGGGCTTTTATTTGAACAAACTTGGTAGACACCCATAAGAGAATGTTTCATGCTAAATATCTTAGCTGTAGCTCTTTGGGTTCTTTAAAAGAAGATTTTATAAGTTTTTACAATATGCATATAGGGAAAATCAATGACCCCTTGGGGCGGGGCCAATTTTGACCCCAGGGCTTTTATTTGAACAAACTTGGTAGACACCCATTAGAGGATGTTTCACGCTAAATATCTTAGCTCTAGCTTTTTGGGTTCTTTAAAAGAAGATTTTATAAGTTTTTACTATATGCATATAGGGAAAATCAATGACCCCCTGGGGCAGGGCCAATTTTGACCCAAGGGCTTTTATTTGAACAAACTTGGTAGACACCCATTAGAGGATGTTTCATGCTAAATATCTTAGCTCTAGCTCTTTGAGTTCTTTAAAAGAAGAATTTTTAAGTTTTTACTAATTGCATATAGGGAAAATCAATGACCCCTGGGGCAGGGCCAATTTTGACCCCAGGGCTTTTATTTGAACAAACTTGGTAGACACTCACTAGAAGATGTTTCATGCCAAATATCTAAGCTCTAGCTCTTTGGGTTTTTTAGAAGAAGATATTTAAAGTTTTTTCTTTTGGTTGCCATGGCAACCAGAGTTCTGCATGGAATTAAATTCTTTGAACAATTTTCAAAGGTGACCACCAAAGGAACATTCCTGTGAAGTTTGGATGAAATTGGCTTAGTGGTTTATGAGAAGATGTCATTTAAAGTAAAAGTTTACGGACGACGGACGGACGACGGACGGACGCCGGACGAAAGGCGGTCACAAAAGCTCACCCTGTCACTTTGTGACAGGTGAGCTAAAAAGGGCTTAACTCCAAAAATATAGCTTTCAGAATTATGCCCCTTGTCTCACAACTGCAACATGTCATGATTAACAAGTATTCCAAGTTTCATATTGATAACTTTCAAATGTTTGAATAATGGGCAACAGTAAAGTTTTTGCACAACAACAATGTCAACAACAAAGCTGCAGCAATTATAATAGCCTGACTTTTCTTCAAAACAGACAGGCTAATAATATATGAAATAATTAATTACTTGAAGATCTTACCTTAAGAACATCTTTTAAATCTGTAACTTCTAAAACAGGATCTCCCTACAAAAAATACAAATACTGTGTGACAAGGGAGGCAAATCAAATTATCATCATTTAAATACTTAGTAAGAGTTACTTTTCTTTGCATGAGTTTGGAAATTTGTATCTAGCACATCTACAATTTACCTGATATTAGTACACTGTTAATAATGAAAGTTACTGCTAGGCTTAAAATTTAATACTCTAGGTCATTATGCAAAAAGGTCATAGGGGACTTGTAGAGCTGACTGGTGAATCAATCAGGCATTTGAGTAGAAACAACTACCTTCAAAACCCAGCTGAATATATTCTAACCCAAGATAAAATTGTTGGTTTTAACTATAGAAATATAAATGTCCATTATTGATTAGCCTTTGCTACCAGTGTAGAGCCAGGCCAGCCTGGCAAATGATCAATCTTTTTATTTTGATATCTTTAATCTTAAATGGACTGTTCCAAATTAAAAGCAAGGCCAATCCATAACAAAAATCCAGCAGCATATGGATAAAAAAAATAACTCCAGCTTTATAGTGCTAAAATATATAATACATTGACAGTAGTATCCATTTACAAGACATTTAAAACTTTACAAACTGCCTTATGAAAGACTGGCCATCTGATATGTATTATCAAACCAACTGCATAATTTGCTTGCATAATGCTATCACTGTCAAGGACACAGCTCAAATCAAGCATAACAACATTACAAGTAAAATATCAGTCCTATAAAGATTGTTAACTTCAATATTATTACCTTCACAAGAAATAATAAACACAATTAGTTCTAATGGACATTACAAACAGACAAACAGGCAAAAATTATTTGCCTGAAGAGAAAAATTCCTGTAAATTAAATCAATAATATAACTTATATTTTCAATATAATGAACTTTTTTTTACCAAAATAATAGAGACATACTTTTAAACAATAAAACAAGTTCAAAATAGTAAGGCTTTAAAGATATTTACCTCTATGGAATCCCAGACATGTAAGGTATCTATATGTGTTGTACAATAAACATTGTTAAAGTTCTCCCCACACCAGCCAAGTTTAGCCACAGTAGAGCAAGTGTTCCATGTGTAAGATAGAGCTTCGTCTTCATCAGTTTCTGATATATCAAATAAACATGCCAGGCCATCCATAGATCCCGTAGCTAGACTGTTAGCATTACTGGGGTGAAAACATACCTACAAAATTAAATAAATATATCTATATACAGACAAGTAAAATCTCTAATTTGCTACTTATAGTTAAAAACACTTATTCAAATTCAACATGTAGCTTTCGGGCTTCTTCAGCAGCATTTATTATACATACAAATACATGATTATTCAAACAAAACAAAGGAAGTGATGTAACATCACTGAGAAATGACCACTGAGGCATTCCGTCTGCAGCTTTATTCTTTAGTGTTTACTTCTAAAGGTTGATATGTTCTCAACTTCTCTTTCCACAGATTTTCAATTGTCTTTCTGTATTGATCAGTTCTGTTTTCACCAAGAGATATACAGAAAACAATTGACAATGCAACAGGGTGAGTAGAATTGAATTCAATACTCATTGAACAATTCAATACTCACTGAACAATCATTTTAACACTTAAAATATTCAACAAGAGGGCCATGATGGCCCTGAGGTCGCTCACCAGTATATAGGCCCCCGGGAGCGGGGCCAGTTTAAACCCCAGGACTTTTATTTGAACAAACTTGGAAGACACCCATTAGAAGATGTTTCATAATGTTAAGTTTTTATTACACACATATAATGAAAAACAATGACCTCCCCCGCCCCCGGCAGGGCCAATTTAACCCAAAGGGCTTTTATTTGAACAAACTTGTTAAGACATCCATAAGAAGATGTTTCATGCTTAACATCTAAGCTCTAGCTCATTGGGTTTTTCAAAAGAAGATTTTTTAATATTTTACTATACACATATAGTTAAAAACAATGACACCCCTGGGGCGGGGCCAGTTTTAACCCCAGGGCTTTTATTTGAACAAGCTTTGTAGACACTTAGTAGAAGATCTTTAATGCTTATTATCTAAACAGTAGCTATTTGGGTTTTTTCAAAGAAGATTTTTAAGTTTTTGCTATACACATATAAGTAAAAATCAATGACCCCCCCCCCAGGGCGGGGCCAATTTTGACCCCAGGGCTTTTATTTGAACAAACTTTATAGACACTCACTAGAAGATGTTTCATGCTTAATATGTAAACTCTAGCTATTTGGGTTTTTTCAAAGAAGATTTTTTAAGTTTTTGTTATACACATATAAGGAAAATCAATGACCCCCGGGGCGGGGCCAATATTGACCCCAGGGCTTTTATTTGAACAAACTTGGTAGACACCTATTAGAACATGTTTCATGCTAAATATCTTAGCTCTAGCTCTTTGAGTTCTTTAAAAGAAGATTTTTTAAGTTTTTACTATATGCATAAAGCGAAAATCAATGACCCCCTGGGGCGGGGCCAATTTTGACCCCAGGGCTTTTATTTGAACAAACTTGGTAGACACTCATGAGAAGATGTTTCATGCTAAATATCTTAGCTCTAGCTCTTTGGATTCTTAAAAAGAAGATTTTTTAAGTTTTTACTATATGCATATAGGGAAAATCAATGACCCCCTGGGGCGGGGCAAATTTTGACCCCAGGGCTTTTATTTGAACAAACTTGGTAGACACTCACTAGAAGATGTTATAAGCTCTAGGTCTTTGGGTTTTTTAAAAGAAGATATTTAAAGTTTTTTCTTCTGGTTGCCATGGCAACCAGAGTTCTGCATGGAATTAAATTCTTTGAACAATTTTTAAAGGTGACCACCAAAGGAACATTCCTGTGAAGTTTGGATGAAATTGGCTCAGCGGTTTATGAGGAGATGTCATTTAAAGTAAAAGTTTATGGACGGACGGACGCCGGACGAAAAGCGATCACAAAAGCTCACCCTGTCACTTTGTGACAGGTGAGCTAAAAACAGACAAAATATGATTATAGATGCATTTAATTTTTGTACAGATAAATAATTTCAAACAAAGTACTATACATTTTAGTATGCTTATAACTGTTGTGTTGGATAAAAATAAAATAACATGTCAGGTAATACCAACAAATGACAGTGTACTACAGTCAATTTTTAATCCTCAAAGTTTGATATTTTTTTTAAAAGATCAAAGAAACAACTTATAACTACAAACATGATGACTAGTTATCTAAAGGGATTGTCAAATCATGCTGAAATTTCCTTTTTTAAATCATTTTACAAAATTAAGTATTTTTAAATAAAAAAATAAATTTCCCAGGTAATATAGGGGGAAAAACCCATGGCTGGGGTTAAAGTTTTTTGATTTTGGGAACCCCCTTCCCCCTCACATTTTGTGTTTCAAATCCTGTAAGGGACTTTATTCTTTCAAGTTTGGGGACACTATCCACTTTTCCATAATGGAAAAGGGCTGTGATTTTTTTTCCCGGTGCCCTCAAGGTTCATGCCTGAATAATGCAAAAGTAGGACCTGAGGGCTTCCTCCCCCATGGTTAAAAAACTGTAAAAAATCCTTTATATGAACTTTATAAAAGTAGGGATGCCCTTAAAACCCAACCCCAAAAAAAACAAACGAACCCGGGTAATATCATCTTGATTTGGGGTTCACTGTATGCAAACCCAGAAGTTTCCCTTTTTCTTTTTAAAACCCCGAAAAAACAAGTATAAAAATTTATAGCATTGGGTTTATTTTGTATTTCATTTAAATACATGTGCAGGTATACATAATCTGCAGGTATACATAAAACTTTTAAAGTCATTGTACATAGGAAATTGTCATTTTTAGACCAGAGTGCTTTTGTTTTGAGGGTTATGCGTCTCACATTATAATGTGTACATAGAAAGATGAGGAGTAAAGGAATGAATTATTTGGAAATTTTGTAGTTCATAAATTATTAAATATTTCTATTTTGTCAAGATTTAATAAGATATTATTAGGAACCAAAAAAAAGCATTTTAATTTAAACATAAATTAACAAGGGTGTTAAATGGTACAAACAATCAAGGCAGAATTTATTTTATCTGTATTATCTTTATAACACAAAACACTTTAGCAAATTTCAGCCTGTCATCAGGTTACATAATGTAAAATGGTAAACTGAGGGGCCCTTTAAAGCCAAACTGGTAGCAAAAAATGAATCAAAACCCATGCAAACAGAGTTAACAGACCAAGATTTTGCCATCTCAAATCCCTGTTCTGCACTGTTTGCCCATTCAGGTCAGTAAATATCTTGTGAAATATTTCCCCCCTTTAAACATGATGAATGGTTTTAGTCCACAATAAAGGTGATCAAATCCCTTTAAGGGTATTTTAAATGAAAAGGTCAAAAAGGGTTTAAAAAAATTCAGTTTTTAAGGGGAAGTAGCTTATTGTTACTGACTACTCGGAGTGTTCATATTTACCAGAATAAAATGAAGGCATTTTCTTCCTTATCAGCTTCCTGGCCAGAACACAGAACTCTATCATCAGCGTTGATGTCAATACATGTAAACATATTCTCTGTTTCAGTAGATCCTATACAACACAATATATATCAACAATATATCATATAATTTAGAGGACTGATACATGTTGCATTTACCGTAATGTCAATACATTTTTTTAAGTTTTGTTTGATACACATACATGTAGTTTCTCTTAAAATTTTAGGTCCACTGTCAAGAAAAGACACCTCATTATTGATGAGTTTAATTGATATAAGTTTACTGATGTTTTTCTGGTTTTTATTTTGATTTAACACATTTTTTTTCATATTTCAGTGGTTGAACCAACTTAACAGCTTTCCTGTGTAATTATTCTGTAATAACCAATTTCTCTGCAAGTGACCGACCACTAAGTTTCATTTCAAACCCTCAATATTGACTGGATACCAAATTTTCTATTTTTAGTAACAGCAACCTTGATCCTACATGGCCCAAAAGCAATCCTAAGTGAGGTCTTCACATAAGCTTGCAACACACCAAATTTCATTGAAATATTCTATTCCTAACTAGTTATTGAAAGGAAACTGTTTTTCTACTTTTAGTAACAGTGACCTTGACCCTAGGTGGCCCAAAAGCAATCCCAGGCAAAGTCTTCACATAAACTTTCCATACAGCAAGTT
Organism: Ruditapes philippinarum; assembly: GCF_026571515.1. Classification (NCBI taxonomy): domain Eukaryota; kingdom Metazoa; phylum Mollusca; class Bivalvia; order Venerida; family Veneridae; genus Ruditapes; species Ruditapes philippinarum. Next base: position 9,889 of record NW_026860551.1, on the reverse strand, counting down.
TGATTACGATAAGTCAATCTAACTTTAGTTATTGACAGCAAAGCATCTTGTTAGATGCCTGCCTGTCTATTGCATGCCATCATAGACCAATCTAATAACCAGGATCAAAATTGCAAAACCTGATCAAAAAAGGGCAAAACATAGGAAAATACATTTGTTTATTTAAATTAATAATGGAGATGATGGTCTTAGGAAAGTTTTCAAAGTTTCAAGCAAATACCACAATGGGTCTAGTGAAAAAGTGGGATAGTCCTTATCACTTAATCTAGGTGTCATGTCATGGATTCATATGCTAGCACCAGGGTGAGTAGAATTAATTTTTTCTTTTTTGTTGAGCTAAACTTTATAATGCCTGACATAGAATGTGATGATACATAAAAAGTGACCTACCTCTGAATTTCTGAACTTCTTTTGATAATTTAGTTCTTGTATCCCAACATCTGAAATTGTTATCGAAATAATACCTTCAATGAAAACCAAGTTGCCAAAAATTATTCAGTCTACTGGTATACACAAAAATTTCAAAAGAACATATGTGTAGCTCTAAAAATAGTATTTGACCATTATGTTCACAAAATAAAATATCATCTCTACCTATTTTGACCATAACTTGGTAAATTAAATAAATAACATCACATTATGACTTGTTGATTTTTTCCTTGTCAATAAAAATCTATACAGGATATTTGGTTTTTATTTCAGAAGAGACCTCTCTTTGTTGGCCCATTTTAGTTTAGTTTATACCAAATTATTTTAGTTGGTCTATTTTCACATTTTTGATATTTGAACCTACAGAACTGACGGGAAATAATTATATCACAGTAAATATAGTAACTAGGCGTTGAAAAAGTAAAACAAATTGTTTATGACTGATATTAAACGCGAGTTATTTATCATTCATGCCAAGTAAGTTAAAAAAATTGAAAGGAATTATGGCAAAATGTAAACATATTTTGACTTTCACCTGTTCACAAACTGGATGAGCAAAAATGTCACTTTAATAATGAGATATACCTAATAGTTTTATCTTTCGATGATGAATAAAGTAGGTGAGGCTCTGTCTTTCCCCAGCTTATCCCACTTATAGTATCAGAATGACCTACATGTATATAAAATACAAAACATTCATATATACACATGTATATAATATATATAATAAGCATCAACCCTTGACCTGCTGGAATCAAAATTGATTAGCCTTTGGCACCAGTATAGAGCCAGCACATCTTGCACATCCATACAACATGACTAAGATCTATACTGTTGACGGACCAAACTCAAATTTTTCATCTTGATATCAACAAAATTTATATTAAACAGTTAAAAAAATCGACTCTGGACAAGTCAACTTAATATATTCAACAGGTTATGGGTTGATTAAATCAAATATTGAATTTTACATGCTATATATTATAAGTCTGAAATATGTATTTTTCACAGATTGAACACCAGGTGTAATACTTTTTTGAAAATATAAGAGCTGGTGCTCATAAGTGAAATATATTTTATTCTTACATACTTAAGTAACAATTTTTTCTCTATTATTCCATGGTTTTCAGTCATTTTTACAAATTTTTGCCGTAAAAAAATTAAAACTCCTAAATTCATGACATCATCAAATAAATGAATCACATTTTTCTCTTTAAAAAAATTACTTATCATGTAAAATTTCAAAAAATTTTTTTTCATTCTTAAAAATTGATATGTCCCCAATTGGGGGTGATTTGGTAATAAAGCACTTTTACTGTGGAAAAGGGTATTTGGGTTGGGGGGGTAATATTAATTTTGTTTTTCATCCACATTAAAAAAAAGCCCAAAACTACTGATATTTTAAAATTTTTCACTGTAAAGGGTTATCAAAATATTTTTTTTATTTGGCAAACTAAAAAGGGTTTTTAAGCAGGGTAATAAATTGTACTTTTCCCTTCAAATTCCCCCCTACATTAAAGCAAGTTTGGCCCTTTTGAGAAAACCTTTTATTTATGATTTTTTGGTTGGTAGCTGCTATATAATCACCATCTCCACTGTTTCATGAAATGGACAAGAAATTTTCATTGATTATGCTTAATAATAAAACTTTATGTGAGTTTATTAGAATTCAACCTTTCTGTGAAGTTTGATGCTCTTGACAATTCATGTAAAAAGTTTATACTAATTCATTTTAGTTTGATTGTGTGGAAATTTGAAACACTCTTGAATCCATTCCTACAACCAACCAGTACTAAGCAATGAGTGGTAAATTTCTTGCTCATGAAAACAACCGATTGCCCCTGACAGGGTTTGATCCCACACAGCATGTTATCATTATAGTACTAGTCACACGCGTTATCCATTTGGCCATGCAGCCACTAAACACATTAACTGATGGCAAAAGAAATTGACCAACATGCACATTTCATAAGAATATATATTTCAACATTTCAGTAGAATTTAATTCTTTTTAAAATGAAAGCAGGAAACTGAAATTTAAGTTTCTAGTTATATATCAATTGGCCTTTGACCTAATGACCTCAAAATCAATAAGGGTCATTTATCGGCCAAGAACAATGTGACTCTGTCCCGATGCAGGGGAGGTACAATGGCTCTCCCTATTCTTAGAATAGTCAAGCTAGCAAAACTATTGTGGTACCGAGATAGGTATGACCTTAGTGAGGAATATTGATAATGGAAACCATTCAAACCAACAGGTTAAACCAATTCTTCATGAAGGCTGGTGGAAACTAGCTTTCATCTACTCCAAGACGGTCATAGGTAAAGTCACAGCTAGGGGTGTAACAATACAGCAAAAACCGTATTGCAATATATTGCCATTTTGCTGAAGCGTATTGCAATATATTGCAATACGTATTGTCGTGTATATGTTTTGATGTAAAGATGGAGTAACATTTATATATTTATTATATATATGTATATATTTTTAGTAGAAACTTAACAAAAATGTTGATAAATAGAAAGTAGTGTCACACAATTTGATAAACAAAAACTAGTCGTGTGTGACCTTTCACATATGGGCCGCTTATGTAAATTATGCGGCCGCTTATTGACTTTTAAGTGTACTAGTTGTCGGATACTTTTATCTTACGTTGGCGCCAACAAAATTTGCCAATTAAAGATTTTATGTGAAATTTGTACAAAATTAGAAGGCAATTAATTGAAAATGATGATTTTTATAAAATACCGGTTTTCCAAAAATCGTACCGCGGTTCGAAATTTAATTTTTTCATATTGCAATATATCGGTATACCGGTTAAACCGTTACACCCTTAGTCACAGCTACCATTAATGCTTAAGATCAACCTGTTACAATAATTTATATACAATGTACCTTTGTGGCAGCCACATCTAAGACATAATCTTCTTCAACATTGTCTAACGACACAGCAGATTTCTCTACCAGACTTAAACTTTCAAACATTGATTCTGTTGTTCATGTTCAGTGACTGAAATAAAATACATTAAATACATACATTTAAAAGGTTTAAAGTGAATGGGTCTACACTCTACAATAGGCACACTTTCAAGTATTTTCAAATATTGATAAAAAATTTCATGGGCATTTGCCACAATCTTATTTTAAACTGTTAAATCCCAAAAGGTGCATAGTAAAGGTAAATTTGGCCTTTAGGATTTTAATTATTTACACTTGGTTAAATCCACATGGAAAATGTAAGAAATCTGGATCAAATGTTTTTTTTGGGTTTTTTTTGTTGTTGCTTTTTTAATTGTCAGTATTCAAAAATAAGACTTACAGGGATCATCCTGGTCAGGATTTTTAGTGAGAGATTTTCTCTCATTTGAGAAATTTTGATGAGAGAAATTAGATTTTCTTGAGAGATTAAAAATAATTTTCATGATGGGCGAGGTTAAAAATATGGAAATTTCTAACTTTTTAAAAATCACTGTACATATAAACATTGTTTATCTAATGAGGATATAAGAAGATGTAGCTCTGTTTATTACAGTGATTTTGGTTTTACTTTTTTAACACATCCTATGCCTTTTCTTTTGTGATTTTTTTAAACATAATAAAATTCTAATTGTGAAAAATAAATATAACACCTTTATTCTGAAATATAAAAGAATTATACATGGATATCTACTACAACTATTATTTGAAGTCAATGTTCCTAATGGACAACACTGTACTGTACAGAAGTGATTGTTGAGATTTGAAGAATATTTTTATAACCTTTCATTTTGTTTTCTTTATGATTCTCTTCACACACCTCCCTCCATTAAAAAATATACCTGAACACATAATGACAAATATCTCCATATCCACAAATATAAACAATAACTAAAGTAATTTTTATTCATAAACATCATTTTTAGTGTTATAAAACACCTTTAAATAACACTCGGCTTCCTTTTAGTATTTTTTTTAATCACGACATCGCGAAAATATGTGACAAATGAATATTTGTCTGTCTTCCGCTGAAACATTCACAATTCTAGCTGTTGCTGATTGCAATTATATAAAATTAAATATTTTTGTTCAATAAAAGAACATTTATTATCGGCTATTTCATCAGGAATCGTAAAACAAAATTTTTAAAATTGTCCTTTACGGCAAAATTTACCGTGGTTGATGTGACATTTAGAAGACAAATTTTACCGGTAGATTTTTTTTTGACATGTCCATTTTTATGTTAGTCTGTGTCTAAAATGTTTTATTAAAATCAATTAAAAGTGTTTTGTGTAAATTCTCGACTTACAGATAGATAAAGGTTAGCCATTATACAGTATTTCTGTACGGTGAATTTGCGGTCTCCGATCGGCAATTATTTTAGGCTAAATAATTCAAAGTGTTGGACTACTTTTTGGAGTTTTTTACACCGATTTCATTAATTAACAATTTGAAATTAAATTCTTGATGGGAATCGTGAATTTTTCATCATATTTTTGTGTAATTTTAGCATTCCTTAGATTGTGTTTAGACATTTTCCGGCTCAAATTGCCGTGCGAGATTTTCTCTCATTTCACAAATTTCTCTGAGATTTTGGTGATATTTTTGCGAGAAATCGCGGAAATCGCCCCCTAGAATGATCCCTGGACTTAAACTATATTATCAGAATTTGGATAAAAGTCCTTGCAAGTTCAGTTGTGTAATGCAGCATGTTTTGGATTCATGTTAATAATACGAGAAAGTCAAAGACCGGGACTGCGAAGTCGGCCCGGCTTTTCCTTGTCCGGCTATAGACTACACATGTATATTTAAAAGAAAATTAAATAAAAAACAAAGATTATATTGAATTCTGTACCTATCAATGAAATTTTCAGTGTCAGTTCTAGTCTGGCACCGCCACTTTCAATGTAACTCAATGATAATAGGCAGGGTATTCCAATAATGAACAATCACAGCTTTTTGGATTAATAATACTTGTTGAGTATTCCGATTGACAACGGAAGCAGTGATAAAATACAGAATGTCACCTTTGAAACGGAAAAATTAACAATTTTTTTTAAGCGACTTCCCCGTTCATAGGCTTTGTCTAATTTCATATTATATTCATGAAGTTTTGAAAATGTATTTAAAAGAAAAACATTGTGAAGTGAAGAAAGGCATTTAATGCTTTCGTAAAATTTTGGAGGCCTCAGAAAAAATATACATAAATGCAGACTTGGTTATTCGGCATTTAAGGTTTGACTCATTTTACTGGTTGCTTTTTTTTTTTATTTTTTTTTTTTTTTTGCTTGTTGTCAAACTGTTTTGCCATGGAAAAATACATCACCGCGCAAAAATTATCTCGATGTCTCTTTCAGTTTCACAAGTCCAATTAGTTCGACTAACCTAAATTTAGCAAATAAAGATTTTTAGAACAGAATTTTTGTGATAATAATGTCAAGTGTGAAATAAATGACATTGGAAACAGCCTGAAACCAATATGATGGCCTGTGTGTGAATTATATATATCGCGAAAATACATTGCTTTACAAATAATAAGCTTTTTCAATAATTCTTGTAATATTTATTTTCACTTAAATCAAGTGAATTAAATCATAGTATATCTGAATATCATCAAAATGAACTGTTACCTCTTATAATTTCAGTATTTTGCAATTTTACTTTCAACACATTGCCGGATAAATTACATTAGATGTAAATGACTTTAACACCGATAAAAAAACAAGCGTTTATTCACTCTTAAATAAACAAACGCTTATTCGATGAAGAAGTGATCAATCAGCAGCTGATCGATCTGTCAAAATCATGGGAGGTGCAGAAAGTAAAAAGAAAGAAGCTGAAATTTTACAACTTTTCGGTGTGGAAGAAAGGCAGAATATTCATAAATTATTTCAACACATTTCTCCAAATCAGTCAATCACAGAACCATTTCTAAAGGTATGAAAATTCATCAGTAGCTAATAAAAAAAAGAAATCCATTCCTATATGTAAAAAACGGTATGCCTAAAATACGAAAGTGAGATTTTTGGCGAAAGTGAGCGAAAGTGACTTTTAAAATTTGAATTGTACCGTTTTAATAGAATATCACAGTGAATTTTCTGTTTGTAGACGTATATCATTAACAACTAATAATATTTCTTTTAAAAAAATAATCCCTATGATGATTTAATCGCCATTTATTTGCACAATTTCTATACACAAGTTCTAAGTTCTTCCTTTCGCTCACTTTGAGAAATACGTAAGTGACATGTAAAATATTAATTATAGAGTTTAAATTGAAATTTATACTAAAATTGCAGTTTGCAGACGTATATTATCAGAAATATATAATATCTATTTTCAATAATAATCACTATGATGATTTAATCACCATTTGTTTGAATAATTTCTATGCACAAGTTCTGAGATCTTCCTTGCGCTCACATTGAAGAATACGAAAGTGACTTGTAAAATATGAAATAAAGCATTGAATTGAAAGTTATACATAAATTGCATTTTTCAGGCGTATAATATCCAAAATTAATACTATTTATTTTCAAAAATAATCATTATGATGATTTTTACCCCATTTTTTCTACATAATTTCAATATATACAAGTTCAACAATCTTCCTTTCGCGAAAGTGACCTCTAAAATATCAAATATAGAGTTTAACTGAAAATATAGTGTTGAATATCAAATTATTTATTTCTGAAAATATTGAAAATATACGTTTACAAACTGCAATTTAAGGACATATTTCAATTCAAACTCTATATTTGATATTTTACAAGTCACTTTCGTATTTTTCAATGTAAGCGAAAGGAAGATTATGCAAATTATGCAAAAATAAATGGTACATAAAACTATAAATCATCATAATAATTAATTTAGAAAATAAATAATATTTTTCTAATACACAAACTGCCATTTAGTACATTTTCAATTTAATCTCTATATTTAATACTTACAAGTCACTTTCGTATTTTTCTATGCAAGCTGAACTTGTATATAGAAATTAGGCCAATAAATGGCGATTAAATCATGATTATGGTTATGTATTATAATATATTATATAATTAGTTGCTAATAATATACGTCTACAAACAACAATTTTACTGTAAAATTCTATTAAAAAGGTACAATTCAAATTCTAAAAGTCACTTTCGCTCACTTTCGTCAAAAATCTCACTTTCGTATTTTAGGCAAACCCTATAAAAAACACTATAGCCATTTATGGGTATGGATTTTTTTTAATTAGACTTTAGAGCGATTGTTGATAGAATTTCAAGCGCCTGTGTATCAACTAAACAAAAACGGGAGTGAGTGCGCCTGATAGAATAAGATAACACCGCGATAAAAATCATTTGCGTTTCCCATTGTATTATGATCCAGATTATAAATATGAAAAAATGATAATATCATACAAGTACCCAAACTACTGTTTGATGATTAAATTGCCAGCATATTAGTTGGAGATTTATCCCCCAATGGCAAAGCCTATATGTATGAACAGGAAAATCAGTTAAAGAAAATTGTTCAGAGTTCAGTTGTAAAGGTGTCATTCAGTGTTTCATGCAGTCCACTTACATTTTCACTTGAAACACTCAACGATTATTATCAATCCGAAAAGTTGTGATAGTTCCGTTATCGGAATATCCCGCCTATTATCATTGACTTTAGAACTGACAATTAGAACTGACACTGAAAATTTCATAGAATTATATATATATATTCTTTAATTGTTTTTTTATTATGTCACTTCTACTTAATGTTAATTAGTATGACATTTGTCTGTTTTCAGAAACATATAGAAAAGTTCTTAAATCTCGACTTAGATGTGTTCCATGCTGTCTGTCATTGTGGTATAAATAAAGGACAAGTTCAAGACAAGCATGTAACAGAAGTACAGTTTGCCGGGTTCCTAGCTCAATGTCTAAAGGGTACATACTCTGAAAAAGCAGACGTTGTCTGCCTGTTGAGTGGGCGGGATGATGGCTTTGTTCCAGTGAGAAAATTGTATCAGGTAATGTATAAGCATTGTTTTTTACAGTAGGCATAAAGTAAAAGGTAAAAGTGTCATACATATGTTTGTTTTTTCAAAAAAAGAACACATCAAAGAAGAATTTATTGGGGTTTTTTATAGGATGGTTCTATTTTTATTTAAATTATTCAGATTTATTCTGTAGACAATATTGCAACTGTGTTTACGTTTGATCAATATTTTAAGGCATTGAAATACAGGTTTAATATTGTATCGAAGGAAACAAATCTTTGGTTGCAAATTATTAGAAATAATAGTCTTAATCAAGTCTTAATAAAACTCTCAGATTATTTGCCATCATAATTACAATATCTACTTCTTCTTTCTTTAAGGGATTAACTTTACAGTTAAGGATATATTTCCTTTTCTGATTGGATCATTTTACCAATCAGTTTGATATGCACATGTACACATGTGTAATGGTAAAAAAATTGTTTAAGAAAAATGTGATGGCCACTCTCTGCTATATTCTTTTAAAAATACAGCAGTGAGACATAAATGGGAACTTTTTGTGTAAAATGAATTGTTTTTCATTTCAGACAGTGAACAATGTTATCAAAAGTTATCTCCACATTAGTAAGAGTGACGCCCCTTGTAAAACATGGAAATCTCAAGTATCATCAGAAGATGTTTCTAGACTTTCTATTTCATTCCTTGCACTGAACAAATTCTGTGACATTGACAGGGGAGTAGAAGAGAATAGCCAGAATGAAATTGATGTTGGAGGAGGATACAAGAGCCAAGATGAAGTTGAAGACTGGCTATCAAAGTGTCATATGTTCCTGAAGATTTTTGACAGAGTCTTTTATCATCTGTTTCCTGTGATATCGGTAAAGTAGATGTTTTATATATATTTCTTCTGTTCTTGTCAAACCCCACAGTGATAGACATTTGTGTGGCAGCAAACATGATACAATAGATCTGTTTAAAATAATAGATAAAGAAAACTTCTTCAAGCTAATTAAAAGATAAAACTAGGACTAAAATGCATAGTAAGATTTGATTAACAGAAATATTTATTCATAAATCTTGCATTTATATTGAATCATATATTTAGTTCTAAATCTTTGACTTTAGGTAAGTTAGTCACTTAAAACTTTAAAACTAAATTTGCATTGATGTACATTAAATTTTCATATCTTCATGGCACTTCAGTGGACTATTCTAATTGTGATTCTTAGAACCTTTAAGTCCTTTGATGTCTTTAATGTTATGTTGCAAATTGTCATTTCAGAAAGACAGTGCACATAATATAATACAGTCATTCATGCCAGCAGCATCTTATGTAGATTGGAATAAAACTACCACAATATTAGATACATTATCAATCAGTTATATAAACTACCACCTTCCCAGAGAGCATCAGTCAATATGGCGACTTCTATATAGCAACAGTCTCCATGGTGACAGCTTCGCTCAGTTGACACGCTACGTTCTTGGCAAGGGGCCAAATGTATTGT